>NC_056725.1:876730238-876820774 GCF_019279795.1 Protopterus annectens
TTAATGAAAATGTTACATTAATTATTGACAATTCTTGTGCATTTTATTGCAAAGGCATTGCCACTTTGCTTTCTAGAGTAAACACATACATGTCATTATGCCACGTCAGATGATTTATATTATTAAGACAACTTACAAAAGGACATTGTTTAGTAAATGTTAATCTTTGATTTGTTACAATACAGACAAACTGTGACACTATTGTGTAAACATTTTAAAAATAGAAGGTAAAATTGCAAGAAATCCAAGCAGGCAAAAGACATGCATGGCATAAAACCAAAATATTTATTTAGTAAGAAACATGTAAGCACATTTGTGTAGTACTCCTATGCTTCATCAGATATAAAATTCTATCACAAGCCTAAACATTTCAAACACTGTTAAACCAATCTCTGCTAGCAAACTTTTTCTCTCCAATTAAATAATTAGTGGAAACCAAGTGATTTAAAGTAACCTAACTTTTTAGTAAAATAAGCACATTTGTAGTATTTTCCATCCACTGCTTTAGTAATTTGCTACACAGTAAAGGTAATTCACTTTTATTTCTTGAGATGAAGGAGGCTAATGAAGGTGATGAATTTGATGGTATAAATTTACATGAATATCTGAAACTTTGTAGAGAGCTTGAAGAAGTCTTTGTCAAATTAAAGAAATGGCAGTGGCAAAGGAAATATCATGAAGCATGTGTGCATTTTAAAATAACACCATGGGGTTATGTGTGACAAAAATGCCCACATATGGCCAGTTTTATCCAGGTTAACTTTATAAATGACAAACACTGAACTTGGAAACAAGTTATGACTATATGCAGTTGTTGATACAAAATTCTGTTCAAGTTGAAGAAAATTTCATGACTGAACTTCACTTGATTAAAAAGAAACTGTGTGAACTGCTACCTAGAACTGTAGTAGATAAAGCCAGAAAGGAGGTTACACATTTTGTAACTTCATTTGAACTTAAAGTACAGCAGGAAAAATGACTAAGCTGAGAGAGATTTGAGAGATTTTAAAGCAGGCAGTGTTTTTTCCTGGCCTAATGGTAAAGAGCACAATTCTGTTAAATCTGTGAGCACTGCAGGTGTTCCATCTAAAGACTTTAATTCTGTTCAACAATTTACTGGGGCAGGGCCAGAAACACCTTTGACTACAAATGTTCATTTTCCTTCTTCTTTGGATGCAGCCAGCGTATCTATTAACAATGGCATGGTTGCTGTATCTAATTGACTAGTTGTGAGACTTAAGTGCACAATGCCCTTGCCTAATGATAAATTTGTTACTTTAAACTTGCCTCTTCCCATAGGTAACATCAGAAGAAGACAGAGCTTGCCCAGTCAAGGGAGGAAGCATCAGAAACATTCAAGTGGACAACTTAATATTCCTTCAATCAATCAATTTTGAAGCATAGTGAAGTACAAGTAGTATACAATTTATCAGATGTTTCATTGACTGATGTTCAATTACGAGTCCTTGACAAATGACTTTCTTTTATACCTACAGCTAGTAGTGCTTTTAATGATGTAATGGTGAACCTGAAGTTGTTTTTTCATAATGTGATGTTTTCTGTTTCTGCTATGCAACCTTCAGCATTGAGAAAACCAAGTGTATTTTGTCTTGATTTTCACCCTTTAATAGAAGCATTTTTACATATGTATGAACATGATTTATTACAGTATTATAATGATCCAGTAAATAAATGTAATAGGTTTTATAACCTTACATCTAGCGAATGTTCTGCTCTACAGGAGTTACACACTAATCAGGACATTAGTATTTCCTCATCTAATAAAGGGAGAGCTATAGTGATTCTCATCCGTAAAGATTATATAAAAAATATGAACCTAATGTTGTTAGATAGTAGTACTTATAGACTTACTAACCGTACAGAGATACAAAACCTTATAAATAATATTTACTGTGAATTATTTGACTGTCTGTCTTCCAGGTATATTAGTAAGGAGTTATATGACTTCTATATTGTTGAGAAACCTTTAATACCCCTTATAAAGGGTTTGCCTAAAATCCATAAATCTGTATCTGACCTACCCTATAGTCCAGTTGTGGCAGGGCAAGGTTGGGCCACAGAGCCCATATCCATTTATTTAGAAAAATCTCTACATCCTTTATTAATGAAGTCATCCACTATTTTAGGACTCACAGCATTTTCGTACCCTGCCATATGATAAGTTACAGAAGGTGCCATTGTGTGCTACAGATATGTTAGTTACCATGGATGTATGTTTGTTATTCACATGCCTCCCAAATGATGTAGACATCCTTGCGATGTCATAGTGATTTTGATAATGGATGCATACAGACTATATGTATGTCGATGGAATTGGTGCTTACCAATAATGTATTTGTGTTTGAAGAGAAATTTTATATTCAACAATATGGAGTGGCCATGGGTACATCATGTGCCATCTCCTATGCCAACACTGTAATGGCAAAATGGGGAAGATACTGTGTTGCTGAATAATATTACTTATAGTAGAAATTTGTTACATTACAGTCGTTTTGTGGATGATATATTTTTCTTTATCTGGAGAGGTTCCACAGAACTATTTGAGCAATTTGTTTCTTTTTTAAATGAGAGTACCTCTTTCTCGGAGTTTGCTACACGTACATCTCTCTATGAGATTGATTTTTAGATGTTAGGCTAACAAGAGAAGGGCATGTTCTGCACATTCAGGTTTATAGAAAAGACTGTAGGAAGAACAGCCTTTTATCATGCTCTAGTATGCATCCCACATATGTATTCAAAAATATTTTGAAAGGACAGGTTCTACATACTTCTGGACTTACAACCAAAGTTAGTACAATGTTCCTGCAAGTAGCCTTATTAAAAAATGAGTTGATGGATAGAGGATATACCGAGGCTGAATGTGATGAATATTTACAAATGGCCTATAAGGAAAGGGAAGGCAGAGGTAAACCTTATTTCTCAAAAAGGAATATGCCACGGTTAATAAGATGGATGGTTATCGTTAAAAATAATATAGATTATGTCTACCTTATAGCTCTGATAATAAGAAAGTTATGGATATTATATGTAAGAATTTGCACATCTTAACAGCAAATAGTGGAATAGAGCAAGTTGTGGGGACATATCCCAAAGTTACTTATAAAAATTTGAAGTCATTATAATGTAGGCTTTGTCACAGAACTGGCATGGCAACCAGTAAAACTACTTCTAATAGACAAGGAACATTTGGTTGCAGACATTGCCATTTTTGTAAGTACATTGCCAATAAGAATGTTTTTATACATCCTGATACAAATAAAGAATACATTTTTAGGCATTATGCTGATTGTTCAACTGCTAATGCCATATATTTAGCCAAATGTGTTCAATGTTTAAGTTCTATGTTGGTATGCCTACTAAACCATTGAGGGATAGAGTTAGGGAACATATATATTACAGCAACATTGGAGATACCAGAAGTGCTGTGGCCAAACATATTGTTGAAAAAGATACCGTCCTTAGATTTGCATTTTTCATCATAGAGATCTTGCCAAGCACTATAAGGCTAGGGAGTAAAAGAAACACACTTGCAAAGACTGAGCAAAAATGGATTGTTTTGCTACAAGCTGACAAGGGCATGGGTTTGACTGAAGCTTTGCCATTGAAACCCTTTTTAAGGGTAGAAGGTTTAGTTATATGTGCTAACCTTCACCCCCTTTTTAATACACTCTGTTTGTCTTGCCTGTTAGATATACATCTTTTTATAGTAGTTATAGGTGTATCTGCTTAGTTATTTATTTATTTATTTATATATATATATATATATATATATATATATATATATATATATATATATATATACACACACACATATACTTCATATATACTATTTATTAATTTATTCATGAATATATTTTTGTTTGTATTGTGCTTTGTGTGTGTGTGTGTATGTATATACATATATATATATATATATATTCCGGCGTGTAGCTCGCAAGACAATTCCCTGCGAGCTACATCGCCAAAACCAAACGGCTGCAGCCATAAATAAATAATTAAATAAATGCATTCCTTGAATGAGAAGAAGGCATGCGTTACACATCCCGTACGGCTGTATCTGCCTGTTCATAGATTACAGCAGCAGGTGCTTTGCTTTTCAGCCAAATTGCACTACGGCAAAGTGCTGCTGCAGCTGTTTGGTTTCGGCGATGTAGCTCGCAGGAAATTGTCTTGCGAGCTACATGCCGGAATCTATATATATATATATATATATATATATATATATATATATATATATATATATATATATGTATACACACACACACACACACACACAGACACACACACACACACACACACACTTTTATGGTTGCAGTATTTAGCTACGATGCTTGGTTTTATTTATATATATATATTTTTTTGTATATGTGTTTGTTTTTTTGAACATCTTAATAGATTGAAGAGCATTCATGTAGCAGTTCAAGTTTTTTTATTTTAAACTTCATATAAGGTGCATACCTGGTTAAGTATGTGAATAACAGGACTGTTTCAGCTTTTGCTGACACAGTTTTGCATTAAATTTTCCAAAACATCAGTATATTTGCAACAGCATAATGAAATGGTTTATGTATGATGCATATTATATTGTTTAGATATCTGCAATATATGTCTTATTTATTACATCTGAAATTTATTATATAAGTCGTGGTTGGAACATACTACAAATCTACTTATGTTGCTAAAGTGTTAGGTTGCTTTAAATCACTTGATTTCCACTAATTATTTAATTGGAGGGGAAAAAGGTTGCTAGCAGTGATTGGTTTAACAGGGTTTAAAATGTTTAGGCTTGTGACAGAACTTTATATCTGATGAAGCGTAGGAGTACTACGTGAAAGTGCTTGCATATTTCTTACTAAATAAATAATTTGGTTTTATGCCGTGAATGTCCTTTGCCTGCTTGGATTTCTTCCATTATATTTTTGGAGCCTGGTCTGGACGGGTTCCTATTGAACTGTGAGCGTCGAACACTTACAATAGTGAACGTCCACATCATCAAATTCTTTCCTTGGGAAAGAATTTGCATGGCTGTTATTGGAGATTTGCCTGTTCCCCAATGTAGAGCAATCTTGGAGTTGGTCTATTTAGTTAGGGGGGATGTGGGGGGATGCAGCCCCCCCCACATCAGGGTGGGTGGTGGGTGAAGACCCCACTATGTTTGGGTATTTTTGTTTATTTTGTTTACGGACAGCCACCCAAATTCTTTCCCAAGGAAAGAATTCGATGATGTGGCCATTCGTTATTGTTAGATGTTTTAGGATTCGACAACCTAAGATGTCGATGTTATGAAATACATGCGGTCTGGACTTTATCTGGAGCAGTGGTTTTGTTTTTTGCCTGTAGAAGGTAAAATTGTTCAATTAAATAAATTTACAGAATGTTGTAAAAAACATGATTTATATACTGGTGAGTGCTGACCAAACACCAGTCCATTAGTTGTAAGAGTACAATATTTAATTTTCTGAGTTTTATTTTAAAAATCAATATAATTTTTTTTTTACCTGGGGTAACCAGTACTGGTAAGATAGAATGATGGTCCAAAAACTAGTGGTAAAACAATTTGACACGTTACTTTTAAACTTGTTACATTATAATGTGTAATTTTTTTTTTTTTTGTACAGTATATATTTATGCAGACTCTTTGCTTCCTGTATATTTCAATCCAGTTTTAATTGGGAAAGATTTTTTAAACATGGCTTTTCACAAATATTTATTATTGGACATTAATTTTATTTGCACTGAATTTTTTTGCATATATATGTAGACCCATAAAGAGTGGCATACCTCAGGGATCGGTCTTGAGGCCTCCGTTGTTTCGGATATACTTTTCTGAGGTGCAGGCCAAAACTAATGGGCTATGGATGACAAAGTTTGCGGATGACTGCAAGCTGGGTGCTCTCATCAGTTTTGCTAGAGATGTGGACATCCTGCAAGAGGGTCCCACCCAAACAAATGACTGGTGCCAGAAACATGGCCTCAAACTGAATGCCAAAAAATGCATCATCATCCCCTTTGGGGAGAGTGATGTCCCCACAAATGATCATATTGATAACAAGATCCTAACCATGCAATTAGCTGTGAGGGATTCAGGCATCCAGGTTGATAGCAACCTGCCTTTTGATCACTATATTGCCTCCATTGTATGGAAGGCTTTCTACATGGCCCACCTGATTATGAAGCTCTTTACGGGTCTACTGCTTGAGGTGACTTGCCCTATTTTGATGAGATGGATTCTATCAGTGAACCAGTTTGCTACCCATCTGGTAACATATGGATTGATGCCTAGTTGAGAGAGTTTATCTATTATACTTGAGTAGGGAATAGTATCAACGGCTTTGGCTCAATCAAGGTAGGTGGTGTGCACCATCTTCCCCTCATCCATGGCTTTGGTGACTGTCTCAAAGAAGTCAACCAAGTTTAACAGGCATGACCTCCTCTTGACAAATTCAAACTGTATGGGATCGAGTGCTTGGAGTTGCCAATGTCCTTGTTAATGAGGTCCATGATAATCCATTCTATGGCCTTGTAGATCAGGCTAGTTAGGTTGATGGGTCTATAATTTCCTGGACTGGTGGGCATTCCATCTTTTTGCAAAGGGATGACAATGGATGTCCTCCACTCGGCTGGGGCAAAGCTGGTATTTGGGCTTTGGTTGAATAGGGTACCTAATGGTGCTGCAGGTTCCTGCCTGAGTTCATTGTAGGATGTAGCCTGGGATGTTGTTGGGTCTCATGGAGACTGTATTTTTTTGCCTATGAGAGGGCAGTGATGACTTGCTCCCTAGAAATAAGGTGAAGAGGTCAGGTACTGGGGATGTCCTGATTTACTGATGGAATGGACAGATGGGTAAAGTTTTTACTGAACTTGTCTGCCAACAGGTTTGCTATATCTATGGCATTTGTGCATGTTGTGTCCTTGACCACCAGTTCTGAGCACATCTGAGTGCTTCCTTTGAGACTGTGGACATATGTGAAGAAGGCCTTATGATTGTCTTTAGTAGATGTGGCCAGTTTGGACTCCAAGTTTGCTTTGGAGAATTTCACTAGTGCTCTTATTTGCTTGTTCTTGCGAAGGAGAGATTGCTTCCATTTAGACACCTGCTCCTTCTTGGTCCTGGAAAGCAATTTTTTCCTTTAATTATAGCGTTTATTTATTGCAGATGTCCACCAGATAGGTTTATTCTTGCTTGAGGAGGATGATTTTGTCTGTCGGATATTTCTGATTCCATGCAGCTATATAAATGCTCATGCAGTATTTTGGTGCAGGTTTGGATATTTGTGCCAGTTCCTATGGAGAGGGAGGGGACTGTAAAGCTGTCTATACCTTCCCTCAGGAGGTTGTTATCAGCTTTGGAGAAGTTTTTTGTTTGACCCAGCTGTGTGTGTGTGTGTGGGGGGGGGTTGTAGGAGGTGGTGACTATGAAAATGACTGATTTATGGTTGGATCTTACTAGGGAGGATGACACTGTAGGGATGATGCAATGGTTACTCATATTGGTTAATACCATGTCCAAGATATTATCACCTCTTATGGGGGTGTCGACCAGTTGGTCCAAGGCATTTGCATTGATGAAATCATGGAATCTCTGGGCATTTGTGTTTTGACATGAATAGTTCCTCCACTCTATGGCTGGAAAGTTAAAGTCACCCAGGATCAGGGTAAAGGGTTGAGTCTTGATTCAAAGAGGTCCAGATAGGTAGAGTGGGCATCTTGAGTCAAAGTGGGGGGCCTGTAGCTATCTATGATTTGAGTAAGTGTCTTGTCAACTGTTAACTACACCTGTAGTGTCTCTTGTGCGTCATACTGTTTGACCAGCCTGGAGGTGCATATGTCTCTAATATATATATTGAAACTCTACCTCCTTTTGCTTTGCTGATCATGGTTTGGGGCCTGAATGTATGATAGGATGAATAACCTGGTATGGATGGAGAGCTTTCTTCAGCTTTGAACCAGGTTTCTGTGACTGCACAAATGTCAGCATCTTCCTTGGTTAAGAATTATTGCAATGAGTGCAGCTTCATGTTTAGATTCCTAGCAGTTAGCAGCATGACCTTTAATTTGTGTTTTGATGAAATTTTCATGTTGGTAGTTTTGATCTCATGGCATTGCCTAAAAAGGGACTATGGGAGTGGCAAGAGCCTTTGTCAGAAGCCAGAAGCCCAAGGGAGACAGATGCAGGTCATCTCTGGCAAAGCATCGTGGTCTGTCAATCATGTCTTCCCAGGCTGTCAGGTACTGGATCCCCTTGGAAAGATACCAGAAACTAAGCCAGTTGTTAAAGTCAATCATTTTCTGTTTGTATTGAAGTGTCATTCTGGGTGATGGTAGAATGCTGCTTAAAGCTAGGGACATACCTGCCTTGAACTCATATTCGGCAAGCTTGATCATGTCTCTCTTCATATAGTCCAAAGAGGTATGTCTTAAGTCATTCACACCAACATGGACTATAACAGAGTCATAACAGTACCTGTTATTATGAGATTTGGGTGCGTGCATGATATGGTGGATTCTGGCACCTGACAAACAATTAACTATGACTTTCTCATTATCCAGTCTGGTGAGAGGCACATCTGTGTGTCTCACAATGGAGTGAGTCTCCTATGACTAATAGTTAGGCCTTAGTGGAGTGCGGCACAGGTGTGTGTACTATGTGTAGTGTGGAATGGTGGGCTATGGAGTTTGCATGTGCTTTTGCCTCAGAGGTCTCTTTTGTTTGAGTATGTTTTTGTTGAGGACTTCCGCATATGTGAGTTTGTGTTGTGCAGGTGTAGGTGGTGCTTGCGGTGTGGTGCTTATGCTGATGACCTTCTCAGTACCAGATATACTGGCTTGTGAGGGGGAGAGCATAGACTCTAGATTCTTATTTGTAATTGTATCTCTCACAAATTGTGTTCTTAGGTGGTAGTAGTAGGGGGTTGTCTGTGTACATGAGGCAGTTGCTACACTGTCTCAGGATTCCCATATCCACCAGACTGGCAGGAAAAAAATGTAGAAAATTGTCCATCCATATTTGTCAGAATATATGGGAGGGAGGCCAGAGAGAGCTAAGGGGGTAAGGGCGGAAGGTCTAAGATTAGTACTACTAGGTGATCACACAAATGCTACTAAGGGACAATTTGTAGCTGGAATAGCTTGCAATTGGATAAAAACAGTGCAGCTGTGGTGCACAATGTGCAAACATGCCCAAGCTAGCTGAAATGTGGGATTTAAATACTACAAAAAAAAAATAGAAGATTCTAGTAACACAGAAATTTAGCCAATCCTGCTAGCCCATGGTCTCTTTACCAATCAACCTGTGCCAGGCAAGATGCAGACAGCCCTGCTACTCTCACCAGCAGAGAAGATAGACCCCTACCAGCACAAGATGCCTGCCAGTATCACAGACAGCAAACACAAGATGGCTGGTAGGAACACAGAAGGCTGTGGATCCAGCAAACCTGTATCCAGACTATGCTACTCAATTTAACGGTTAGGAACACAGTAAAACTCACAGAAAGGCAGAGATTAACCACTTACAAGCAAAATCAGAACTCACAGTATGAAAAAATATAGTTAAACAGTAATGACATGCAATAAAATGTAGTTAAACAGTAATGAATTGTGGTAAAATGCAGCAAAACAGTAATGAATTTAAATATTTTAATTAGTTAATTGATTTATTGCATTGGATCTCAATATAAATAGGCATGCTGTGAGCAGGCATTTTACTCTGTAAAGGCTGTTACGGCCGAGGCGCTAGGAGTTTTACTGGTGAAGTTTTCACTGTGTTGTTTACTGTCAAATTTGCTGTGGAATTAAACAGACTTTCATCTGGAATAGGTGTCACTGATTTTTGGATGTGTTACAACAGTTTTCTTCCTTAGTGTGGTTTTGTAGCAAAGAAATACAGTTAACCAGTGATGAAATGCAGGTAATTAGTAAATTTCTTTAAAACAGTGCAGATGTGATAAATTGGCTATAAGGACCAGATAAAAATGATAGGCAAGTGCAAATGCAAAAAAAAAGTGAAAATAAATGCAAAAACACTTA
Organism: Protopterus annectens; assembly: GCF_019279795.1. Taxonomy (NCBI): domain Eukaryota; kingdom Metazoa; phylum Chordata; order Ceratodontiformes; family Protopteridae; genus Protopterus; species Protopterus annectens. The sequence continues at coordinate 876,740,286 of NC_056725.1, forward strand.
GACTGATACTGGAGCCTCAGGAATTTTATAAAACATCCCAGCAGAGCCTGTTTCAAGAAAGCCCAAACTAGCTCAAATGCGGGATTTAAACACCACAAAAACATAGAAGATTCTAGTAACACAGAACTCTAGCAAATCCTGCTAGCCCCTGCTTTCTTTACCAATCAGCTTGTGCCAGACAAGGTCCAGGCAGCTCTGCTACTCTCACTAGGGGAAGATAGGCCCCTACCAACACAAGATGGCTGCCAGAATCACAGAAGGCAAAAACAAACAGCTCTGGATGCAGCAAACCTGTATCCAGACTATGCTACTCAATTTAAGGGTGAAAAGCACAGCCAAACTCAGAGAAAAGCACATATTAACTACTTACAGACAAAAACAGAACTCACAGTATGAAAAAAATACAGTTAAACAGTAATGAAATGCAGTAAAATGCAGTTAAACAGTAATGAATTGCAGCAATTAACAATGAAATACAGTTAAACAGTAATGAAATTCAGTTAATCACTAAATTACTTTAAAACAGTGCAAATGTGATAAAATAACTATAAGGCACAGCTAAAAATGTTGGGCAAGTTAAAATGTGATAAAATAAGTGAAAAATAAATTAAAAAGCACTTAGATTGGTCATGGAGCCTCTGGAATTTTGTAAAATGTCCCAGAGATGATACACCTCAGCAGAGCCTGGTTCAAACAAGACTTGAGTTTTGGACAATGATTTTCTAAGTTTCGAAGGAAGGTTTACAAACAGACTCAGGGAGTTGCTATTTGTAAGGCTTGCACTCCAATGTTTGCCAACTTGGTCCTATACTATTGGGAGAGTACTTATGTTTTCAAAGATAATCCTTTTTACATCCATTGCAAACTTTACCTCAGATATATGGATGATATTTTTATCCCATGGGATGGTCCAGATGATATGATTGTACAGTTTGTCAATTACTTAAACTTCATGACTGAGTTTTTGATGTTCACTTTTACAGTCAAAAGAGACTTTATTAACTACTTGGATGTGACCATTTATAAAAAAAGATGGAGGTTTAATTTCTAATATTTACTGTAAACCAACATTTTGCTACTCCTATCTGCATTTTTCCAGCTTTCATTCTTCTAAGCAAAAAGGTGAGGTTGGTCAGAAGGCAGGTGATCAAGTTATCATGTATGATTTCTAATGATGATTATTTTAATACACAAATTAACAAACTTAGGACTGTGTTAACTGAGAGAGGATACCCAGCCCCCCTTATAGACAAAGCCATTAAAGAAATAGAGGAAGAGAGACTTTTGAGGTTTAGACTAATATTCAGCATTGACCCTGAACACCTGTCAGCTGTGGATATAGGATAATTTGGTTGTAGCTATGACTGTTGGGACATGGCCTTCATTGTGAAATATCAAGAGGTTACACACAAGATTATCAACATTATTCTAAACAACTGTCACATTTTTAAAAGCAATGGAGCTGTCCTTAATAAGTTGGAAGAAAAGATGATGCTAATTTACAAGTAGGGTAGTAATCTGAAGAATCTGTTTATGAAAAAAAAACATCTATCCAAAAATCCAAAATTTCCAGCCATGGGATCCACAAAAGTCGGAGATGCCCTTATTGTCTGTATATTTTGGATTTAAACTGCATGTCTTTGGCAATTATTCAGCTGACCAAATTTGTTTCTGTAAAGGAAATTGTAATACAAGCAGAGTGGTGTATCTGGCTTAGTGTGAATCCTGCCCTGCCTTCTATATAGGCAAAACTGAATGCCCTCTTAGAAAAATAATTTATGAACACCTATATGATATTCAATCTAAGAACTCTAAGCCTTCTCTAAGTAAGCATTCACTGTCCTGTGTGTCTTTTAACAAGTTCATTGTTGCCATCTTGGATATTGTTGAACCCAACCCCAGGGGTGGAATATGGGACATTTGTTTAGAATACAAGGAGTACTACTGGCAGATCACGCTGGATGCCACTTGTTCCCCTGGAATTAATGACCAGATTTCTATTTTACCAGTTCTTAAACTGAGGGCTGCCAAACTTTGATGGCTGTTTTTTCAATGTTTAATTTTATTGTTGTTGTTTTAGGTACCTCTATTGACAATTGTATTGTTCTGAACATAACAACTGGCTTTGTTTAACCTGCTTTTAAAATATGTTCAGTATCACATTAGTAACAATTTAATGGTTCTAACTTGTTGAATCAGTTTTTACATTTATCATTTGTTAAACAACTTTGTCTCTGTTTTTATTTATTAGTGTTTCACTGAAGTTATGGTGGTGCATGGTCTAGTTTGTCTTTTTAATCAGGTATCTGTCCTGTAAAGTTTTAATTAGAACTGAGGAAGTGAGGTTTTTTAAAAAGCTTGAGCTAGCTACTTATTGTTCTGAAGGAGTCCTTGTTACACCTTACTGGATGAAAGGACTTAACAACTGGGTGTTATGTAGGTTTTATTCATTTATTTTGTGTTTTATTAATTGTTAAATTAAAGTTGTACATGTTTTTTATAACTACTATCTGCTTTTCATTTTTGGCTTTCCTGGTGTCCTGGGTCCCAGTGTTTGGTTATATTTGAAAGAAGATGTTTTTTTATCGGTTCTAATGAAGTCCCTGTATGTGAATACGACAAAAGTGCTTAACATTGTTGGATTTTGTGTTGTGTTCTGAAGAAGTCCTTGTGGATAAAAGCATATAATTAAAAGGTTATTACACTAAGTTCGCTGTTCTGTTATTGATTTTACTATCGTTCTTCTGCCTGTTAATCGGTGTTTTTTTTTATAAGAGCCTAACTTTGCAAAAAAAATTAATTACAGATTATGAAGTCATTTGTAGAAATTTGATGAATAATTGAGTTATTCTTAAACATGCACAAAATAATACTTAATATCAGTAAGCAGTTATGCAGTGCAGAATTTTCGATAATGAGTGAAATGCATAAAGATAACAATATAGCAACATGTTTCTCATGTGAAGTTGAACTCGCAGCAAGTCAAAAAAAATATGTATTTGGCCTGTTCCTTTAAAGGTTGAGCTAATAACCTTCAAACATTCCTGTCTAATCAACAGTTACTATGTCTGTATATCCATATTTCTGCGGATAATGAATGAAAACCCACATATCTCAAACATAACCACTATTAGCCATTATAATCTGAAGAAATAACAACTCCATTATAATCTGAAGAAATAACAGCTATCAACACATAAATGAAAAGATAAGTATAAGCAGTTAGATCCGCATTCCTCTTGGCTTCAACAAATGAGAAATTAATAAGAATTTTCACTTTATTAAGAGGAAGGAAGTAAAGAAATAATTATGACTTAGTATTCACAAATATACAGGTAGACTAGGCAATACTTTCATAGTATTACAGATAAATATAAAATGCATAGTCATCAGTGGTCTAGGTGCTATATGCATCAATGATATATGACTACACTGGATGTGTGAAATGATGTTGTCATAATGTCCAGCATTATGTACATTATAAACCTCAGTAAATGAATTAACAGCATGGGAATAGAACCCATACTTACATGGAGAGTATTCACCACTTTTTCTTACTCATTCAGATGAGCTAATTGTCACAACAGCTCTTAAGGGTTATAAAAGCCATGTATCTGATATATTTGGGATACAGCTATATCTCTAAATTCTGTAGGAATGTTCAGGTAAACATAGTATTATGACACTTACTGTAGGCCTCCACCGGCTGTTGATGCACCTCCGCAACCCTCTGATGAAGCTCCTCCATGTTCATCAGATGCAGGTTGTCATAGCGGTGGCGAACCTGCACTAGAGTCTGATAGATCCCCATACATACGTCATAAATGTCCCTCCCAATGTGGTTCCAAATGTCGATCATTGATCTGTGGCCTAGTTCTCATGTGATGATCCACTCCAGTGTAGACAGTCAGCATCTGGGTAGTCTTTTCTGCATTTCAATTGGGTACCCGAACATGTCAAAGCCTCCTGGAAATGTAGTCAGATATGCAAGTTGCTCACTGACATCTCACTCAGTTTGTAGGTAACAATGGTCTGATCTGTAAGTGTATCAAAATCAATATTTAAAAGTGGCACTTATGTCATGTTATTAGATCACTGGCAGATGACAGGCATGTGCTACACATGGTGCCATTTATCGATACCTATTGAGGAATTGCACAGAGCACCTTCCTGTTACACCAGGCTATTGGCTAATGCATCTAATTTTGATACTTTATGTAGATGTGTGCAAATGGGATTCCAAAACTGGGAATTTTAATGAACCTCATTAATTATTTTTGGCACAAATGATACTTAAAAGTTGTATGCACATTAGCTGCTCTTACTTTCAGTTATGTCTGAGTCATTGGTAGTGGATAAGGTAAATTGGCACCTGCTAGCATTTCTGTTTTTGGAAATATTAGCTCACTATACACCTATGTTAACATTACTCATTCTCAAATGTGTCTGTTTAGAGTTATGTTTTTATGGAAAATGTGTGCAATATGACAAATGTTTGTGGCTTACTGGAAAGGTGTGTGATTTAAGTGTATGCATACAGGTGTTGGCATCTGCATCAAGGACATGCAGTAATTTCACATATGCAGTTGGACAGACAGACTTACACAGCAAAAGTGAACAGCACTTAAAGACGGATTTATGAATTATCCATATATCTTGCTGAGGACTCCATTCACTCAGAGGTGCACTTACAGAAACCTATGCATTCCAACAGTATCCATATGTAATATGTATTCCTTTTGCTGTCATGGATATTTGTTCATTGATACTTGTCAAAACAAGTTGTAGAAGTACTGAGTCAATACGAACAGAATGTGTACTATCTGTGGAGTACTTACGGATCCTCAGGTTTTCCAATGCTTTCCATTTGTTTAAGAGATAATTTACAGACATTCTATGCTGAAGTGGATAGCATTCACTGCTCAGTAATGATTGTGTTGATTTGAGTTCATAATGCACAACATGTCATATGACTGTTTTTGAATACTTGTCTGTTTAGGCTGCAACTGCAATATAGCTACAGCAACACACACTTCTGTTGTACACATGTTTGTTTACCATTTCAATGTGAAAGACATGCAATCTGTGGCTCCTGTGGCATGGTACCATTGTGTCTAGACCTCATTGCAACAGATGTGTACTTTCAGGGTATGAATCACAAAGACAGCTTCTACGGCTATCACAAATTATGTAGCTTTTAAAAGTATTTTGTATGCAGACATTGTGTAAGTTTTTATATGTCAAATTACTATGTTACAGTGAGCATTTCATAGACTTTATGATGCCATAAGCTGTCTAAATAATCATCACCATAAGTGGTCCCCTACATGAATATGAACATGGGTGTTTCACTGTCTTTCACATAGCAAATAGACCTAGGGGAGGTAATTTCTCTCCATGTGAAAATGAGATTATAATAGATGTTCTGCCACAACATAGACACAGACTTCTTGGAAGGACATGGAAGAGAGCATGGAGGAATGAAGTGTGAGCTGACTTCACAACATGTTTAACACATTTGGTGGTCAAAATAGATCTCATGAGGCCTCTCACTGATGCTGCTCTTACATGACCCTCCATGCAGTCAATATGTTATGATGGTAAGAGAGATCAAAGAATGCTACTGGTGGTGGCCTGCCATTGAACCCCTGATGAAAATCACAAAATTTCTTGCATCTCTGCACATGGCAAGTGGGGAATGACACATATATGGGGGTAGGATAGAAGCTGTATTTCCAAGCCAAACATGCATGTGCTACTTTACATGACACAGATGACTACAGAGTAAATCATTGCATATTGCTGTTGTATGTATATTCATGTATTGTCATATTTGATTGTCAGCAGTGTAACTGAATCGTGCACTGAGATCCACACAGGGTGATGCTGGTCAATATTTAAGTGTACTGACATATAGCCATACAAATGCAGCACAGACATAATGCAACCAACATGTGTAATGTTGTCTGTGTTAATGCATACAGGTCCATCTATGTCTGTTCAACACCAGGACATGGCAAGTGAGTGTCTCCATACAGTGTTACTCTGATCATTACCTGTTATTGCCTCAACTTCATGTCATGGCACTGCTATTTACTGTCACACTGATATTTTCCTAAAATTGTATACTACAGGTACATCCAGTGGGGCCAAAGCCGTGCAGGTGTAAGTACATACAGACTGGGTATGTTATCACAACAGGTTCATATGTCATAGCAATGTGTAGCAGACCTGTGATATATGCCATTAATGTCACTGTTTTTCTACATGGAGACATCCAGCCATCAGGTGCATTGTACATCACATGAGTGTCTGCAGTCCCTGTCACTGTTTTGTTGATGTCATCCTGCCAGTATTCTGTTGTCTGCAGACATGAATGTGTTGTCTTTTCTTTACTTTACCACTACAGAATCTGCTGTACAACATATGAAGTCACAACAATGGGACTCTGTCAGTGGTTTGCTATTGCTTACCTTTTATGCATGTCATTGTTGTTATTCCTGTTGTTGTACTTCATTAATACTTTGTCTTTCTACTCATTAATAGGACAGACTGCATCATCACCAAGTGCAAAAACAATTGTACTATACCTGCTGTATGTTTTAATGCTGTTGGAATGGCCCACGCTGGCACCAATGTGATCAATAATGCTGATTGTGTTTCCCTACACCAGTTGAAGTTCATCCCTTTTCTACTGCACTGTCTTCCTATGAGGACTTGTCAGGTGTGTGTCATGTTTGTATTCATCACATATATCATGCATGTTGGATAGGTAACACAATTGTCAGCTACCTGTTATGTACATGCTATGAGGTATACACAAGACCTAATGATAAGTCAGTATTATCTGTAACATTGCAGTGATATATATCTGTCATATGCCTTTAATGATATCCAGCATGTGATGTAAGCATGTCCTGATCTGTATCATCTGTCTCTTCCTTTAGCACATCAACTGCCTGTAGCCTCCATTAGCCCATCCACTGATTCTGATGTTAGATCTGATGTGTCTCAGTATGGTAGCATGGCCCCTGGCTCACATACCAGTGACATGGTGATACAGTCCAGCAAAGATGGTGACAGTCTTGTGAATGTGGCTTTAGCCTCAGATTTTGAGGGAAACCTATCCAGCCATTCTGATAATTAAGGGATATTGGGTGCTGGACAGGATGAGGCCTGTGAACAGCAGACCCATGTTGAGACTGCTGCTAATGTTGACAGTTCCACACAACACATTGATATAGGCCACCACATTAGACATAGACATGCAGCTTGTGTGCATGGGCAGGTGTCAGAAGGTGTCCACCTACACCTACAGGCAAATGAATGTTTCCAGCAATGTCATGAATCTGACATGCATGCACCTGCCATATCACAGATCATACTGCACAACAGTTAAATGTGCTGTATGAATGACAGGAGTGCAGACATGATAAGACATCATTGGCTATATAGAGAGAAAGTATGTTATCTGTGGAATGGCTTGTAGATCCCCTGGCCTTTACATTACTGCAGCAGTGTTGTAGCACAAGCAGGATTCTGTGTGCCCTGACTGTTCTTAGCTGATTGCCACATGGGAGAGACAGGCCCCCATCCAGCAGAACCAACTTTGACCATTGGGCATTCATGTCTATGCTCCAACATGCATACACTTCCACTGCTAGCCCATCTGCTGTGGGCCTGGCAGTCATGCCCAGACAGTTAAATCACAGTCATGCTCCTTCATTACCACACGCTGGCATCACCCCATCAATTTCCTCTGTGGAACAACTTGGGCAAAGTGTTTCCATACATGGTAGGGGCAGAACAAACTGCAGTGTGAGCTGTCAGAGTGGGCAGTCTAGACTGCATTAGAATAACACAGACACTTGAGCCACTCTATACAGTATTGTTATTCTCATCCCATAGTGATGATAACTGCAGTGCAGAACACTGACAGTGTCATCTGTTTGTATGTTCATTCAGAAGTCTGATGCCACTGGAGTTCCAACAGTTTAACTAAACATAAATGACTCCATTTATTAACATTTCTTTTTCCATACTTTACAGTGATATATTTGGCTTGTGATATTAACAACAGTTCAGCATTATGCCCTGAGCTGTTTCCCTGTTGCAGCTTTTTATAGTGGAAAGATAGGAATGTATTGCACTGATGTGTGTTTCTTATTGTGTGCCATACACAGATACACCAATATGAGTCTGTATGCATATCAGTATCAGTTGTGCTCTGAGCTGATGATCTCTGTAGTGAAAAATTTGTATATGTTCATAATGTTATATGTTATAATCACATGGTTATATCTGATGCTCAGTGTGTACATCTACTGAGTACTTGCCATTAGATGCAATCTGTATTACTGTGGAGGGGCAACACCTGAACATCAATGTTTACTGTGTGTACTTCTGTAAATGTGGCTTGTCATGACTCAAAGTTATGTGTCAGATGCTGCTATGTTGCCTGGGCCTGCACTTGTGGTTGCACCTTCCTTCACCCATGTCTGTGTATTCTGCCCCCATGTCTTGCTGGTTCTCCTCTGATACCTGCAGGATGTCATCTTCAGGCATCTGGGGTGCTTGTGGTAATTCATCTCCACCTGCAGCTGGAAGACAGTCATTTACTCTAGTTAGCATGTTGTGCAGCATGGCACACACTGTTATCACCTGTGCTGTCTTCTCAGGTGTGCATTGCAGTGAACCCCTGTATATGACCAGACATCTGAACCTAGCTTTCAGTACACCAAACACATGCTCTATGGTATTTCTTGTTGTGTGTGCTGCATTGTAGGCCTCCTCTGCAAGGTTTGAAAGTTCTCATTAAGGGGTCATTAACCACTGAACATGTGGACAATCACAGTTACCTTTGTGGAGAGTAAACACACATGTTGTCAGCATGGATATTGTTAGGAGAGATGTCCTTAGCTTGCATCCTAGCTGTGCTCCTGTACTTACCCAGTAGTAGTTCCTCAGGTATTTCACCTTGCTGCAATGTTGCCCTTAGTCCACTTTTTCTCATATGATAGCATCATGGACACTTCCAGGCTGTGTTGCCATGAGGTTTGTTATGCTGCCATGTACTGCACACATGAACTGACAGTTCAGGAATGGCCATCCCTTTCCGTTAAGGTACTTGTCTGCTACTGCATGAACTAGGGTCTTGATAGGGATGTACATTTGAGAAGCTTGCAAGGTTACAGTTGCAGTTCTCCGCTCCATGGAGGAGAATGGAAAGTGTATGTAGTCATCCACCTTGTTGCACATTGGTGCCAGGAATTTTGCTGGTATATGAATGGCAGCTGTCGGTAACACTCCCACACCATCCCCCATGTGTCTTTGGAATGTCCCAAATGCAAGTACACCCAGGCTGGGACACACTTTGGTTTCAAGGCAGATGAGGTTGCCTCACAGGGTCTGCACAGAGATGTGTGGGGCACATGTTGCAGACAGCCTGCACCAGCTGTCTGTCTAGGCAGTACCTGTTAATTATTTGCTGGTCTGACCACTGATTTAGTTGCAGCCTTGATCTGACTTTAGCTGGCTGCCTTCTAGAACACACAGCCACAGCCTCATTTATGGTTTAAAGTACTGCAGCCTGTTGCAATTCATTAACACCAGGTTGCATTTTTATTTCTTTTTTTCTTTTGCAGTATTATTTTGTAATATTATGGAATCCGTAGTAGTAGCTTCTGTTCCTTGTGATGCCATATAGCATAAATCCATAGGTTAAAAGGTGTTTTCTAGGTTAATGACTACAAGGGTCTTTTTAAGTTTAGCCATGCATCCTAAGAATTTTGGAAACATAGTTGGCATTGCTGTTTGTCACATTTAAGATGCATTGGAAGTGCATGCTGTGTTTTGGAAGCCAACGGACATATGCAGAATTAATAATTATGACCGAATAGTTAAATACTCAGACTGCTTTCAGAATGTCTTCTGAAAACATGTCTGCAGCTGGTGCACTCTTCCTTTGACATGCTGTGCTGTCCGTAAATAGCTTTTGAAATCCTGTCCAATATGTTCAGAAACTACACACTGTAATGCATTGTTTCTGTCAACTCTGATAACAATTTATTTTTCCTGGTCTGGTTGTGGCTAAAGCGGTCTACAAATATTTGAATTCTCTATATCATTATATTTCGAGATTTATAATAAACTTGCTATGTGAAGCTCATCATTCTGTGTTTCATTTAAAGTTGAATCAATTGTCCCAGAAGAAGAAGAATGATTAGGTAAGGAGATTGCTGGATATTGTTTATATTAAATGTATTTTGTTTGGAATTCCTAGAGGAAAAAAGTTGTATGTATGACATCTGGACTATCCAACCTTCTGTGAAATGAATGGCACAGAACATTTAAAACAGTGCTGATCACTAGCACTCTGCCTTGCTCTATAAGCAAGTTATTTTAGAAGTGTGTTTTCTTGTAGCAATAGCTAGGAATTATAAAGTTTAGACTAAGTGGTTTTCTGTGATGTCAGAACTGTACTACTGATTTATTTTAAAGTATTTCTGTGTGATCTCTGAACTCTCTTGACTAGCACTGACTTTGTAGTAGAAAGTATTGTCTTGTGATTTTAATTATTTATTATTAAATATTTTAAAACCTTTTAACTGCGGCTGGTTTGTGTAGAGACAATTTAAGCTCTAGATTACATTGCATATTTATAGAGTTTACTGTCCAGGTCACTCCAAATAAGCTTTGACTGTTTAGTCACATTTACCAATTGGATAATAATATTACACAGTAATAATTGGACACCCTTTTAAGGGCCTTTTAGTAGCTGATAATTATTAGTGGGTGGTGGCAGCTGGTACTACCGTATAGTCTGGGTAAAAAAGGGGTACAGCTGCAGAACCTGTGCCAGCCTTCCCTAGAAGTGTCTGTGTTGTTGTGTAAACTCTTATCTCAAAGTGTGTGTGTGTGTGTGTGTGTGTGTGTGTGTGTGTGTGTGTGTGTGTGTGTGTGTGTGTGTGTGTGTGTGTGTGTGTGTCAGCTATTTGGGCAGGGACATGAAGCACTGGTTGGACAGAGAGAGTGCTGGAGATTTTAGCTTGCCCACTTGGCTGAGATCTGGACCTTATAGCTGTGCCAGTGGGGAGTCTTATTGGGGACCTGGGGAGCAAGGGAGCGACCAGCCCTGGACTGACTGTGGTCTCTGTGTGCTCTTAAGGGAAATTGCACTTTACTGTGTGTATTTGTTATCCTTTCCTCATATATGAGATGCCCTCTATGGTGTTAGTGATGAGGATTGAGGCTACTTGATTGCTGGGCCAGGGCACGGGCATCACATATTAATTTGTGGCAGTGGTGGGATATCCTCACATTTGTGTTTGACAGTGGTGGGATATCTACATCACATATTAATTAGTTGGCAAATACTAATTGGCTTGTAGTGGTGTGGGTAGAGAGAATCCTGTAACTTGTGTTCCCGAGAGTGAGCTTTGAAGGTGTTTTTGTACTCTAAAACAGCCATGCAGTGAATACTCAGAGTTCAGATCACAATTGTTTTATTTCTTTTGTTAGCTTAGTTAGTCAGGGTGAGCAGGCAACATGTCAGCAGAGGAGTATGGAAATCTGACAAGGAGTCAGCTGGCAGAGATGTGCCAGGCTAGGGGACTGGTGCATGGAAACCTGACTAAGGCAGATCTGATTGCAGCCTTGGTTACAGCTGCATCAGAAAACAGCAACCAGGAGGACAATCAGGCTGGAAGTGGAGATATAATTCCCTTGGTAAATGGACAGCACAACCTTTCTGCAGTGGACTTAAAAATCCAGCTGGAACTAAAGAGACTTGAGTTGGAGGCCAGGTGTGTGGAACTAGAAGCAAATGAGAGACTGCGATGTTTGCAGGCTGAGGAGAATGAGAAACTGCTATGCCTGGAGATTGAGAAAAAGGAGAGGCAGAGGCAGCATGAGGAGGAGATGCTGAATCTTCACCAGAGTCACGGAGGTAATGGGGAAGGGAGTAACTGGACCCCAGAAGCACAAGTCAGTAAATTTCTTCCACAGTTTAAAGAGGGGGATAACTTTGATAGTTTCATTCATAAGTTTGAGAGGGTATGCAAACAGTTTTTTAAAGGGGGGTTTGAACCCCAAAATTACTGTAATAGCTTTGTTGTCTATTTAAAAAGTTGAGCTCATAAATTGGGGTCGCCAAAATTCCAAATTTTTGGATTAAAATGCAGTGAAGCTCATCATTCTGTGTTTCATTTAAAGTTGAATCAATTGTCCCAGAAGAAGAAGAATGATTAGGTAAGGAGATTGCTGGATATTGTTTATATTAAATGTATTTTGTTTGGAATTCCTAGAGGAAAAAAGTTGTATGTATGACATCTGGACTATCCAATATTCTGTGAAATGAATGGCACACAAGTTAAAAACATTTAAAACAGTGCTGATCATTAGGACTGTAATTAAATGTGTATCTTTTTCTTGCTCTAGGTTGACTTTAATTTTGTGATTGTGGATTGATCTTATCTAAATGTCAGTCAAAGTATTATTTTATTTATATTACCTCATGACTAGAAGTAAATATATAAATAAAAAAGGAATACATTGGATACATGTGTCACTGGGTATTGAATCTGTCTCACTGAGTACTCATTTAAGTGGTTAGCATTTATATTTTTGTACAAATTTTAATTTCCAGAGTAAAGAAATAATATGTCTGCACAAACACATACACACACACACACACACACACACACACACACACACACACACACACACACACACACACACACACACACACACGTACGCACGCTTGAATCAGTGAATTTTGTATTGCTGTACTGTTTCACCTATATCATTTGTAATGTTTAACTAATAACAGTTCTGTTGTACAAGCTTAGCAAATAACGGACTGGTATGTAAGTTAACTGTCATTTGAAAGTAAATTACTTTAGTGATTTCATTCATTGTTTCTTCTTGACTTTGCTGATCTTCAGATATGAGTAGAACTATGTCTTACCTTTTCAGGAATTAAACATTAAACAATTACTTTGATAGACTATACATACTGTGAAGACTGGTAGAGAAGGTTGAAGGCTGCCAGCCTAGCCAGATAGAATTGTATGCATAATTCTATAATTTGTAAATATGAATGTGAATCACATGCTTGTTGTCTTAAATGGAAAAAATACTGTTACAAAAATGTGGCAACAGTGCTCTCTGCTGACCCAGTAAAAGCATGTTGTGACCTTTGATCTAAAGTTGGCTCCAGTCCGGCAAGATGAAGGCTTCCTGCCTATTGTTTTAAGGCTAAAGTTAATGACCAGAATTTACATATGGAATGTCCTTTATTGCTCTAAATGTAAAATAATGTAAATGCAGTTTCTGTCAGCCTGGGAACACCAGGAAAGTATAAAAGATGATGTAATGTTTAGCAGAACTGCAGTTGCAATCTAAACAGTGAGAACCAGAGATTATTAAGCATTTTGCCTTGACTATCCAACTCACAGCACTCTGCCTTGCTCTATACGCAAGTTATTTTAGAAGTGTGTTTTCCTGTAGCAATAGCTAGGAATTAGAAAGTTTAGACTAAGTGGCTTTCTGTGATGTCAGAACTGTACTACTGATTTATTTTAAGTATTTCTGTGTGATCTCTGAACTCTCTTGACTAGCACTGACTGTGTAGTAGAAAGTATTGTCTTGTGATTTTAATTATTTATTATTAAATATTTTAAATCCTTTTAACTGTAGCTGGTTTGTGTAGAGACAATTTAAGCTCTAGATTACATTGCATTTTTATAGAGTTTACTGTCCAGGTTACCCTAAATAAGCTTTGACTGTTTAGTCACATTTACCAATTGGATAATAATATTGCACAGTAATAATTGGACACCCTTTTAAGGGCCTTTTAGTAGCTGATAATTATTAGTGGGTGTTGGCAGCTGGTACTATCGTATAGTCTGGGTAAAAAAGGGCACAGCTGGAGAACCTGTGCCAGCCTTCCCTAGAAGTGTCTGTGTTGTTGTGTAAACTCTTATCTCAAAGTGTGTGTCTGTGTGTGTGTGTGTGTGTGTGTGTGTGTGTGTGTGTGTGTGTGTGTGTGTGTGTGTGTGTGTGTGTGTGTGTGTCAGCTACTTGGGCAGGGACATGAAGCACTGGTTGGACAGAAAGAGTGCTGGAGATTTTAGCTTGCACACTTGGCTGAGATCTGGACCATATAGCTGTAACAGTGGGGAGTCTTATTGGGGACCTGGGGAGCAAGGGAGCGACCAGCCCCGGACTGACTGTGGTCTCTGTATGCTCTTAAGGGAAATTGCACTTTACTGTGTGTATTTGTTATCCTTTCCTCATATATGAGATGCCCTCTCTGGTGTTAGTGATGAGGATCGAGGCTACTTGATTGCTGGGCCAGGGCACAGGCATCACATATTAATTTGTGGCAGTGGTGGGATATCCCCACATTTGTGTTTGGCAGCGGTGGAATATCCACATCACATATTAATTAGTTGGCAAATACTAATTGGCTTGTAGTGGTGTGGGTAGAGAGAATCCTGTAACTTGTGTTCAGTGAGCTTTGAAGGTGTTTTGTACTCTAAAACAGCCATGCAGTGAATACTCAGAGTTCAGATCACAATTGTTTTATTTCTTTTGTTAGCTTAGTTAGTCAGGGTGAGCAAGCAACATGTCAGCAGAGGAGTATGGAAAGCTGACAAGGAGCCAGCTGGCAGAGATGTGCCAGGCTAGGGGACTGGTGCATGGAAACCTGACTAAGGCAGATCTGATTGCAGCCTTGGTTACAGCTGCATCAGAAAACAGCAACCAGGAGGACAATCAGACTGGCAGTGGAGATATAATTCCCTCAGTGAATGGACAGCACAACCTTTCTGCATTGAACTTAAAAATCCAGCTGGAACTAAAGAGACTTGAGTTGGAGGCCAGGCATTTGGAACTAGAAGCAAATAAGAGACTGCAATGTTTGCAGGCTGAGGAGAATGAGAAACTTCTATGCCTGGAGACTGAGGAAAAAGAGAGGAAGAGGCAGCATGAGAAGGAGATGCTGAATCTTCACCAGAGACAGGGAGGTAATGGGGAAGGGAGTAACTGGACCTGAAAAGCACAACAAGTCAGTAAATTTCTTCTGCAGTTTAATGAGGGGGATGACTTTGATAGTTTCATTCATAAGTTTGAGAGGGTACGCAAGCACTATAGTGTTGACTAAAGGCTCTGGGTACAGTTCCTGACCCCCTTACTCCATGGTATAGTTGTAACTGTATTGTCAAAAATGTCTGACATTGCATGTTTTGATTATACTGCTGTTGAAAAGCATTTGTTAGAATTGTTTAAGCTAACACCTGAAATGTATAGGAAAAAGTTTCGTGAGCATAGACGTAAGGCAGATGAAAGTGTGTGTGAATATGTTTCTGAATTGAGCACTTATTTCCATAGGTGGGTGAGTGGATGTTAGTTCACCACTTTTGAAGGGATGGCAGACCTTTTGGTGAGGGAACAAGCCCTTAGCACTTTGCCTTAGGACATGAGGATCTGGTTAGCTGATAGACAATGTGCTACTTCAGATGAGTTGGGGAAGAAGGGAGACCTATACCTGGCAAGTAGGGCAGCCCTACACAGGAAAGGGACTCCCAGTACTGCTCATGGATTTAAAGGAACCCATGGTGGGCAGCACAGACTGCCCCAACAGAATCTGTCAGTAGCAGGGGAAGCAACTAGTCCAGGTATATGTCCAGGAGCTAGGGTTAAATGTTTAAATGTTTTGAATGTAACCAGTGGAGCCACGGGGCATACAAATGTCCACAGAGGCAAGGTGGGGAACCAAAGGTGAGGGAGCCAGTAAGTGGGAAAGATAAAATGCCAATGGTAGGTTGTCTTGAGACAACAGGGGTACCAAACTACCATCCTGCAGATGTCCTGATAGGAAGGATTTGGATGAGGCAGTACCATCTGCTTATGCAGTTACACACGATCAGGCTAGGAGACAAGCATGTGGGTCTGATAGCCTGGGGGAGACCCAGACAGACTGCATACTTGCAGCCAAGACTGGTGAGGTGGTTACTTTAGGGAGGGAGCTACAATGTAGCAGTGAGACTGTAGGTGAGCCACAGCTGCTTGGGGGTACTGATGTTCCCTTCGACAGAGTAACTGCAAAGGTAGAGGTGAGTAGTAGTACCCAGGCTGACAGTGAGGCACCACTGTCAGAGGATGCCAGACTTCCTGTGGAAGGGGAGCTGGGAAGGGTTACAAGGGGAGAGCTGAGACAGGCTCAGCTCTCAGACCCTACATTACAAGGCCTGAGGCAGGTAGTTAGGGAGGCACCTGATTCTCAAGGAAAGGGGGAATCTGTATACTGGGACAAAGGGTTACTATACAGAGAGTGGACCCCTGAGAGAGGGCTAGAAGGTGAGAGAGTACAGCAGTTGGTAGTGCCTAGAGCCTACTATCTGGTGCTTCTAGCCTTAGCCCATGATATTCCTTTTGCAGGTCATAGGGGCATAAAACGTACAAAGAGGCATATTATGCAGAACTTCTATTAGCCTGGAATTTCCAGAGATGTAACAGGGTACTGCAGGACCTGTGAGCAGTGCCAAAAGGTAGGTAAGGCAGGGGACAAAGTGAGAGCTCCTTTTATGCCTTTGCCTGTGATTGAGGAGCCATTTCAGCGGGTAGCTATGGATATTGTGGGTCCTCTAAGTACCCCAAGTTCCACAGGGAAAAAGTATATCCTAGTGGTAGTGGATTATGCTACACAATACCCTGAGGCAGTGGCTTTTTCCTCCATTGAGGAAGAAAAGGTGGCAAATGCTCTGTTAGAGATTTTCAGCAGGGTAGGTTTCCAAAAAGAAATACTGACTGACCAAGGTGCCAATTTCATGTCAGACCTGCTGGCTTGTCTGTGGAAGTCCTGTGGGGTGAAGCACATGAAGACCACCCTACCATCCCCATACTAATAGTCTTGTTGAGAGGTTAAACTCTACAATCACGTTGGGGTTAGGAGGGTGGCCTAATGGTTAAGGTGTTTGCCTTACAAACACAAGGTGCAGGGTTTGAGTCTCACAAGGGATAATTAGCTATGCTTAAAATGGCTCAGAAGGGCAGTTAGCTTAGAACCTATAAGTCCATGCTACGGGCATTTGCAGATCAGTTTAAGAGGGAGTGGGACAAATATTTTCCCCATCTGTTGTTCACTTAAAGACAGGTTCTCCAGGAAATCATAGGTTTTTCACCCTTTGAGTTGCTGTATGGGCATAGGGTGAGGGGACCTCTAGATTTAATTCGAGATGAGTAGGAAGGTGAGTGTGAGTCTCACAAGGAGTCTGTTGTGGCATACATCCTAAACCTCAGGCCAAGGCTCAGGGAACTCATGGGCTTGGCCCAGGAGAACCTGGCAGAAGCCCAACAACAGAAAAAGGTGTGGTATGACAGGAATGCTCGAGCTAGAGAGTATGCTGTGGGGCAGCATGTAATGGTTCTCATTCCTGTCAGGCACAACAAGCTGCAAGCAGCTTGGGAGGGACCCTACCTACAAGGTGGAAAGGAATGTAAGTGATGTTAACTACATGATGGAACTGCTAGGCAGAAGGCAGGGACACAAACTGTACCATGTTAAAATGATGAAACCTTACCATGATTGGGAAGCCCTTGTGCTGAGCATTTGCAGTGAATAGCAGGAGGAGTCTGAGGGAGATCTAGGGACTGATCTCCTCAGTGAGGCTCGGGCTGACACATCAGTGGAAGGGTTAGCAATGTCCCAGCAGCTATCTTCTACCCAGGTTCAAGAAATCAGAGCAGTGTTGCAGGAATTTGGGAACATGTTCATTGGGCAACCAGGGTGCACCCACCTGGTGCAGCACCAGGTGGATGCAGGACCCCAAAGGCATATTAGGCAGTCCCCTTATAGGGTGCCTGCGAGAGTCAAACAGACCCTGAGGGAGGAGGTACAGATGATGTTGGAACTAGGGTGATTCAAGAGTCCAACAGTCCCTGGGCCTCCCCAGTGGTGCTGGTGCCAAAGAAGGATGGCAGCACCAGGTTCTGTGTGTACTACAGAAAATTAAATTGTCACACAGAGTCAGATGCTTACCCCATGCCTAGGACAGATGAGGCCCTAGAGCAGCTGGGTGGGGTTAAATATCTTACAACCATTGATCTTACCAAAGGTTACTGGCAGGTGCCCTTGACTCCCAGTGCTAGAGAGACATCAGCCTTTGTGAATCCTTTTGGCTTAAATGAGTTCAACAAGATGCTCTTTGGGATGTAGAATGCACCAGTGACTTTCCAGTGGCTGGTAGATCATATCCTAACAGGAGTAGGAGAGTTGGCCCTTGCTTACCTAGATGATATTGCCATCTACAGCCATTCCTGGCCAGAGCACCATCAGCATGTCAGGGAGTTGCTGGGCAAACTACAGAGGGCAAGGTTGACCATTAAGCCGAGCAGATGTCAGGTGGGTATGGCGGAGATCTCCTACCTAGGACATAGAGTGGGGAGTGGTAAGATAAGGGCAGCACCTGTCAAAGTGGAAGCTATTCAGGCACAGCCTGCACCTGTTACTAAAAAGCAGGTGAGGGCATTTTTAGGGACAGCAGGGTACTACAGAAAGTTCATCCCCAGTTATAGTACCATAATTGCTCCCCTCACAGACCTGACAAGGAAGAACAGGCCAGATAAGTTAGTGTGGACCCCAGTATGTGAGCAGGCATTCCAGAAGCTTAAAGAAGCTTTGGGAGGACCCCCTGTGTTAGCCAGTCCAGATTACAAATAATTTGTTGTGCAGGTGGATGCTTCAAACCATGGGGTGGGGGCTGTACTTATCCAGATTTCTTCAGAGGGGGAAGAGCATCCAGTGGTTTATCTCAGCTGTAGGCTCCAACCCAGGGAGGAATGCTATGCAGCTGTAGAAAAGGAATGTATAGCAATAGTGTAGGCACTGCAGAAATTTCAGCCGTATCTGTATGGAAGAAAATTCACTGTTATGATAGATCACAACCCTCTAATATGGTTAAAAAGAGCCATTCAGCAAAATGCCAAGTTGCCAAGATGGAGCATGGGGCTGCAAGCATATGATATGTCAGTGCAGCACTGCAGTGGGAGTAGCAATGCCAATGCAGATGGACTCTCAAGACAGCAAATGGGGTAGGTATACTCAGATAGACCAAACCCTCTCAAGCAGCGTTTCTCAACGGTCATTGGGGGTGGGGGTGTGAAGACTGGTAGAGAAGGGTGAAGGCTGCCAGCCTAGCCAGATAGAATTTTATACATAATTCTCTCATTGTAAATGTGAATCACATGTTTGTTGTCTTAAATGGAAAAAAATGCTGTTACAAAAATGTGGCAACAGTGCTCTCTACTGACCCAGTAAAAGCATGTTGTCACCTTTTGATCTAAAGTCGGCTCCAGTCCGGCTAGATGAAGGCTTCCTGCCTATTGTTTTAAGGCTAAAGTTAATGACCAGAATTTACATGTAGAATGTCTTTTATTGCTCTAAGTGTAAAAGAATGTAAATGCAGTTTCTGTCTTTCTGTGAACACCAGAAAGGTGTAAAAGATGATGTAATGTTTAGCAGAACTGCAGTTTCAATTTAAACAGTGAGAATCAGAGATTTTTAAGCATTTTGCCTTGACTATCCAACTCACAGCACTCTGCCTTGCTCTATAAGTAAGTTATTTTAGAAGTGTGTTTTCTTGTAGCAATAGCTAGGAATTAGAAATTTTAGTTTAAGTGGTTTTCTGTGATGGCAGAACTGTACTACTGATTTATTTTAAGTATTTCTGTGTGGTCTCTGAACTCTCTTGACTAGCACTGACTGTGTAGTAGAAAATATTGTCTTGTGGTTTTAATTATTTATTATTAAATATTTTAAAACCTTTTAACTGTGGCTGGTTTGTGTAGAGACAATTTAAGCTCTAGATTACATTGCATATTTATAGAGTTTACTGTTCAGGTCATCCCAAATAAGCTTTGACTGTTTAGTCACATCTACCAATTGGATAATAATATTACACAGTAATAATTGGACACCCTTTTAAGGGCCTTTGAGTAGCTGATAATCATTAGTGGGTGGTAGCAGCTGGTACTACTATATAGTCTGGGTAAAAAAGGGGCACATCTGGATAACCTGTGCCAGCCTTCCCTAGAAGTGTCTGTGTTGTGTAAACTTTTATCTCAAAGTGTGTGTATGTTAGCTACTTGGGCAGGAACACAAAGCACTGGTTGGACAGAGAGGGTGCTGGAGATTTTAGCTTGCCCACTAGGCTGAGATCTGGACCCTATTTTTGTGCCAGTGGGGAGTCTTATTGGGGAGCAAGGGAGCGACCAGCCTCGGACTGACTGTGATCTCTGTGTGCTAAGGGAATGCACTTTACTGTGTGTATTTGTTATCCTTTACTCATATATGAGACGCACTCTCTGGTGTTAGTGGTGAGGATAGAGGCTTCTTGATTGCTGGGCCAGGGCACGGGCATCACACATACCCTAAGAAATGATATAGCAGTGTGCAAGATATAACAACCTTATTTCAATATGCTTATAAGCAGGTGCTCCACCATAATTATTTTACAATAAGTGTTATATTTCTGCTCATAATGTTCCATGTGCTCAGTTCAATCATGCTGAATATTCATGAAACAGAAAGTCACTGAAAAATACTGATGAGTCAGACATGCATGATATTGACATTAATACACACATAGCAGCATATTTAAATATTGTTATTAAATTTCCTTATAAAATGGCAGCAAATACAACCTTCAATCTTACATTTCACTTGTTCTATACCAAGCTTACAGACACAGAAAAATATTCATTGTTCATTTGTTGACAACTGCATTTAGTGTATGAAACCCATCTGTCCTGTCAGCTAATGGAGGAAGAAAAAAGCAGCAACACTGAGTAAACACCCAGTAAGAGTTTTATAAATCATAGTTCAGTAGACTGCACTATTGATTTTCATAGCCCATGTATTCCATTTTCAACTTGTTATATTTCCTGTTCAGTTTTGTAAGTGACTCTTCAGAGTATAGAGTATAAATAAGTGGTTTACCACCAGTAAGAATTTAATGCTATTTGCTTCTTGTTCTGTCTCATTGCCTCCTGCTTAAAATACATCATTGTTAATTAATAAATAAATAAATTAATTAATTAATTAATTAATTACTTGTGGATAGAATGAACCATGTTTTTGGAGACTTTATGATCAGTGCCATAAACATATCATGGAGTTCTTATATTTTGAGCAGTGCAGTGGTGCAGAGGTTAGTGGTATCACCTCACAACAAAAGGTTTTCTGTTCAATTCTTGGCTAGGGTGCCTTCTCTGTGGAGTCAGCATGTTGTCCCTGCGTTCATGTGGGTTTTTTTTTCAGGTGTTCTGGTTTCCTCCCACATTCCAAAAACAAGAATCTGAAGTATTTATCCCATGGCCTCCACTGAAAATGGGATCTGTCCCAGTCGGACTTTCCCAGTAAACAAGTGCTAAATAAATGAATAAATCAAGGGTTTCTGTAAAGAAAGTAACAGACAGCAAATGGATGTACTGCACTTCATCCAGCTATTAACTTGTGGGCGTTTAATGTAATCAGATGGACTGCACGGAAGATGCATATCTGATGTATTTAGCATGGAAAATCTTGTCAGATGGTATGGTGAGACTTTACAATTCACACTTTGAGGGGTAAACATTTAGGTATTATAAACTGCAGTACTATTTCCTACAAATAGGCTGCTTTACTGAAACATGCAGTCTTACTCAGTTTGTGGAAGTAAGGTGTAGATATTTTTCAAAATTGTTTTCATCCACTTAAGTCTAATGACATAGTTGTCCTTTAAGTCATTTAGATGAATGAGCAGTATTTATTAAACATTTTCTCTCCAGCTTATCAATTGATTATGTCATTCCATTTAAGACCATAGATAACTTAACCCTCATATAATTAAATATCATAAAGAGCTAATATATAAAACTGAGAATCCACAAGACTGTATATTCCTAAAAATTACTCTATCAAAATATAACCTATATGAAGGTGCTATATTTTTGGAAATGGTTTGTTAAGATGATCAAGGAAGAACTTATGAGCATGCGAAAATTAAAGACATGTGTTTAAAAAAACTAGCAGTACCTGGAAATCTTCACAAGGAACTTTCTGTAAGAAAAAAAAAATCATGCTTAAAATATTGTCATCCCTGTCTGTCAGGTGGTTTAGTGTAATTGAAGAGTAGGAAACAGTTAAATCCATTGACAATATATGTGTGGTTATTTTGTCAATGAAAAACAAGTAATCTCCTTGGTATCCCCAAAGTCTCAAAACAACCCATTAAAGTATAGTGGGTCTAAAAACAAAACAGTGTAAGAAACTTCTCTGTGTGGAAAATTTTCAGTCCATATATTTCTAGTTAATCATTGTATATTAATCAGATCAGACAATAGTAGTAGAAGTAGCGAACGTAGGTCAAAAAGTAATAATAGAAAATATATAATTCTACAGCATTACTAAGTATTCGAAAGTAATCCAAGCAAGGCAGGCAGTCTGTTTCCAGTCGAAAATCCTTTATTAAGTACACAGACAAGCGATCCAAGTAAAACAAAAATAGATTAATA
Source organism: Protopterus annectens (assembly GCF_019279795.1). NCBI lineage: Eukaryota > Metazoa > Chordata > Ceratodontiformes > Protopteridae > Protopterus > Protopterus annectens. Next base: position 876,762,843 of record NC_056725.1, read on the forward strand.
ATTTCCTCTCAAGCTTTCTAAATATATATATACTTTTTATCAGGCATGGGAGTGGTTTATTGTGCTGTAAAACAAAGTGTTATTGGTACACATGTTAAATTCACATCCCTTCCCCCATCAGTGTGACATTCGAGCTGGTCCTGCCCTACCTAGTAGCTGTCATAATAATATATAGCCGTAATGTACTTTAATGGTACATCTTATTTAACCAAATTATTAAGTAGATTATTAAGTCTGTGATTTTATACAAGGCAATATACTACATGGCTGGAACTATATCAACCTTAGTTCATTTTACGATAAAAAATTATATATAAATATATACATATACATTTTGCATGTAAAAATCAGTTTCTATTTTCATAACCTATTGTTAACAAAGATCCTTTTCATCCTTCTAGACTTCTTCAGGTTTGTGTACAAGAACCCTAAAAACCTATATAATTGTATAATTAGTTAGTATTGTTATTCCCATAATGTTGAATAAAGTGGAAAAAAGAACCAGAAAAAAATAAAAATAAAAAAAATATATGTATGATGATGGAAACAAAATATACACTTAAATTTCAAATGATTTAAAATGCTATTTAAAACCAATTTTTAGAAAAAAATAAAATAAAATATAATTAGTCATGTAAACAATGTGGCAATTTTCTAAGTTCCAGTGCACTTTTAATTGAACAGAAGTAGTTTAGTCCAGGCTTTCTAAAAGAGTTCAGCTTTAATTGCCACGAGTTCATGTTTCTCCAGAATATTCGGGATGTCTCCTTCAAGATCACCCATGTCTATGCGATCCAGGATCTGGAACTTAGTTTACAGTAACACTTTACAGCACAATAAACCACTCCCATGCCTGATAAAAAGTATATATATATATATATATGGATCTATCTTACTACGTCGACATGTCAAAACGCCGACAACAAAATCACCGACACCACATAACCGACATTTCACAAACACGAAACCTCACATGCCCGACACACCATAATCCCGACAAGCAACAAACAAAACAAATCCCCGGTCCAAAAAGCACACACACAACACAAGCACACCAAAATCCTTACAAACCAACACTAAACCTCACATACAACTACCTACAACCTTAACCCAAACCCTAACCCTAAGGTCCGCAAACCGCTCAGACACTTACCTAGTACCGCGCCCTAACCCTCCTAACTCACTTAACCCTAACTCACAAACTATCACAGTCGCACACTTACCTAGCCCGCCTAACCCTAACTCACTTAACCGCCCTAACCCACAAACTATCACAGTCGCACACTTGCCTAGCCAGCCCTAACCCTAACTCACTTAACCGCCCTAACCCACAAACTATCACAGTCGCACACTTACCTGCACCCTAACGTCCGTCACTACCGCATACATACACAGCCTTTTCCCATGTCGATGTTCTCAGCGTCGGGGTTTTGATCCGTCGGTCTTCTCCGTTTTCGATCTTCTGGCGTCGGTGTTCTCGCTGTCGGCGTTCTGACTTGTCGACGTAGTAAGATAGACCCATATATATATATATATATATATATATATATATATATATATATATTTAGAAAGCTTGAGAGGAAATTATTACTCTATTTTTGTTTTACTTGGATCGCTTGTCTGTGTACTTAATAAAGGATTTTTGACTGGAAACAGACTGCCTGCCTTGCTTGGATTACTTTCGAATACTTAGTAATGCTGTAGAATTATATATTTTCTATTATTACTTTTTGACTTGAGTTTACGTTCGCTATTTCTAATACTGTCTGATCTGATTATTATACAGTAATTAACTAGATATATATGGACTGAAAATCTTCCACACAAAGAAGTTTCTTACACTGTTTTTTTATTTTGTCAATGAATACCTTATGACAGGTCATGTTGATTTGGATGTCAAGACTTCACATGTTCATAGGTTCATAGGTTCATACTAGGCTATCTGCCCTAGGGCATTTATAAGCCTAGCCAGAGTGTGTTTGTCTTTCACCACCCATTTTAAATTAATTTTGCTATGCCCTTTTTCGAGGTTAGTATACTGTGCCTCTGTCTAACAGTGACACAGAAGTGATACCCGGGGTAAACCTACGATTTCCCATCCACTCATCAAGATTCCTCTTGAAGAGAGTCAATGAGGGACTCTGCCTAACCTGGACTGGGATTTTATTCCAGAATGAAGGGAGCCTCTGGGTTATGAATCTGTCCCTTCAGCATGTCCTATTTATTTCAGTGCTGAGGTTCAAGTCTTAGCTCGGTGGAATTTGGATTTTCTGAGGTGCAGCATGTCCATTAATTCCAGGTTGGACATGGCTTTATACGTCAGGCAAAGATCACCTCTGAGCAGGCGGTATGCCACTGAGTAGAGCTGGAGTTTCTTTAACCGGGCAGCATATGGCATCTGTTTGAGCCCTTTGATCCTCTTGGTGAGGTACTTTTGGGGTCTTTCCAGTTGCTGCAGGTGTCTGGTAAGGTACATCCCAAAAGGGGCATTGTACTCAATTATGGGCCTGATGAGGGATGAGTAAAGAGGCACGATGACCTCCCCTAATCTAGATGTGAATCCCTTCATGATTAGGTGGGCTATATAAAATGTTTTTCTAACCACTTTGGCCACGCAGTTGTCAAATGAGAGCTTGCTATCAATTTGGGTCCCTAGGTCCCTAATTACTTCTTCTGTACTTAATGGATTACCACCTATGTGGTAATTTGTGGGCACTTTGTTTTTGCCAGAGGGGATGACTATACACTTTTTGGCGTTTAGCTTGAGGCCATGGCTCTGGCACCAGTTGTCTGTTTCTATGAGGCCCTTTTGGAGGATGCTTGTGTCGGCTGGAGAGTCGATTATGGTGCCCAGTTTGCAGTCATCTGCGAACTTGGTCAGCCACAGTCCTTCTGTGTTGGCCTGTACCTCCAAGAAATATATACCGAACAAGAGAGGTCTCAGGACTGAGCCTTGTGGGATGCCACTTGTAACTGGTTTGGAGCCTGACATGGCTCCAGCAATTCTAACCATGTGGGTTCTGTCCTTGAGCCAGTTTGCAACCTATCTAGTGAGTATATTTAAGCTGGTGAGCTTATCTATAATGCCCGAGTGGGGTATTGCATAGAAGGCTTTTGCGAGGTCCACGTAGGCTGTGTGGACCACCTTCCCCTTGTCAATGGCCTTGGTGACTGTTTCAAAGAAATCAACCAGGATTAAGAGGCAGGATCTGCCCTTAACAAAGCCGAACTGGGTAGGATCCAGTGTCTGTAGGTCCCCAATATCTTTATTTATGAGGTCCATGATGATCCTTTCCATAGCTTTGCAGACCAAGCTAGTCAGGTTTATGGGGCGATAGTTTCCAGGATCCGTTGAGGCACCATCTTTGTGGAGAGGGACCACTGTTGCTGTACGCCACTCTTTGGGTACATATCCTGTTGTAAGGCTGAGATAGAACAGTAGTTTTATGTTTGGGTTTAGCTCTTCTTGAAGTTGATGTAGGATGCAGCCCGGGACACCATCTGGTCCCATTGATGCTGTGTTTTTCGCTTTGGAGAGGGCAGCTCTTACCTGAGCATCTTAGATGTTGGGGGGCAGCACTCTGCTGTGATAGATATTTGCCCTTTAGTGGGAGTTTGCTGAACCTGTCAGCTAGGATGTTGGCAATGTCTGCAGGTTTGGTGCATTTTTTGTCATTTTGGACTAATTCTGAGCATATCTGGGAATTCCCACCCAGGTTCCTAACATAACTAAAGAAAGCCTTGTGATTATCCTTAGTGTCCTGTGCAATTTTCTCTCGAAGCTGGCCTTAGACGATTTTATGAGTGCCCGTAGTTTTTTGCTAATACTGATCAGAGATGCCTTCCCTTTTTGGGATTTTGCTCTATCATGTAGTAGCTTCCTCCTTCTGTTGTATAGTTTGTTTATGGCTGGGGTCCACCAGACAGGACGTCTGCCTTTGGAGGATTGGTTTTATTTGGGATTGCATGATCCATGCATTCCTGAAGGTGTTCATAGAATGTGTTTATAAAGGATTCTGTGGTCTGGGCCGTATTTTCGGCTTTGAAGGATTCCACCTCAGTTTTGAGGAGTGTGAAATTTGCTTTAGAGAAGTTTTTCACTGTGGTTTTCTGGGCAGGGGGTGGAGTCGGGATGTGAATATCCAGTGAGATTAGTTTATGGTCTGATCTTACCAGTGAGGGATACACTTGTGGTCTGGAGCATAGAGTCCCCATGTTGGTGATGATCAGGTCCAGTATGTTTTCCCCTCTTATGGGAGTGGTAACAAGTTATTCCATAGCATTTGAGTTTATAAATTCTAGGAACCTTTGGGCTAGGGTGTTGGAGCTAGAGTAATGCTCCCAGTCTATGCTTGGGTAGTTGAAGTCGCCCAATATAATGGTGTTTGGAGGGACCTTCATATTTTCCAGTGTTCTCAGGAAGGTCGAGTGGGGCTCCTGGGTTTGGGAAGGGTGGTCTGTAGCAGGCTATAAACTGGAAGGCAGTTTTACCCACTGTTAGTTGCACATGGATAGTCTCTAATGCTTTGTGCTGTGCCACCAACCTGGAGGTGTGGGTATCTTTGACGAATATTGATACTCCCCCACCTTTTGTGGCTCGGTCCAAGATTTGGGGCCGAAAAGCATGGTATGAGGTATAACCTGGTAGTGCTGGGGTGCTCTCAGGAGCCTTGAACCAGGTTTTGTTACTGCACAGATATCGATGTTCTCCATGCTAAGGAGAGTTTCGAGTGCGTGCATCTTGAGGTTTAGACTTCTGGCATTGAGTAGCATTACTCTTAGTTTCTTATCCCTTGTGATACCTATGGAAGTGGGTTTGTCTTTTGAGCCTTGCCTAAAAAAGGCACTATGGGGGTAGCAACAGCCTTTGCAATATCCGAAAGCCCAGGGGTGACAGGTGCAAGCCGTCCCTAGTGAAGCATTGTGACTTGTCGAGCATGTCATCCCAGGCTGACAGGCATTGGATCCCCTTTGAATGACACCAATACTTGTTGAAATTGATCATCTTGTCTTCATATTGTGGCATCATTCCTGGTGAGGGTAAGATGCTACTCAAGGTCAGGGTCATACCGGCCTGGGCTACATGCTCAGAGAGCTCCTTTATGTTTATTTATTTATTTATTTATTTAACATTTGTTGACCGAGGATGTCCAACTAGGTTCCACAGAGCCTGTTTTCAGTGGAGGCCTGGGGAGAAATGCTCCAGATGCATGTCTTTGGAATGTGGGAGGAACATGCAAACTCCACACAGAAGGCACCCCAGCCGAGAATCGAACCAGAGAACCTCTTGCTGTGAGGTGACAATGTTAACCACTGCACCACTGTGCCGCCCATAGATATTTGTCTCTTTGAGATATGTCTCTTTTCATGTAGTCCAGGGAGGTACGTCTCAGGTCATTCACACCAGCATGGACAATGACTGAGTCATATTTGTACTTGCCTTGAAGTGACCTGAGTGCTTGTGTATCAGGTGTGTTGTTTAGCCTTAAGGGCTGTGCCTGTGACTGTTCAGCACACTGGCTTTGTGAGCTATGTGTTGCATGTGTTTTGTTTTGGGTGTCTGCTTTGGAGGTCTCTGCTGCTTAGGCAGATTTTAGTATGTTTTTGTGTGTTTATGTGTTTGGTTTGCTGTCGTGGTAGGTGTATGTGAGACTGGAATTGTAGTGAGTGTGGTTTCCTTTTCCTCCTGACTGGTTTCACCAGTACTGAGTTGAGAGAGCTTAGCCTCCAGTATGGCTATATGGTTGCATCTCTCACATGTGTTGGAATTTGTTGGGAGGAGTTTAAACTGATGTTTAGTGAATATTCTCTTGGAAGATGTTCATAAGTTAGCTATGCAAATAATGAAGAAGATGCATGTTTTGCATACAACTGTATCCTACTTCCATTATGCTTGCTAGGTATGTACCCCAAATTTTCTCCTCTATAAGAACTTGGATCCTTAGAGAACATTTGCAAGTGGTATGGGGGGAGTGGTGCAATGAGGAAGGTGAGTGACAAAGGTTGGCTTACACTGATTATGGATCATTGTGCTTTGTGAACTTTTTTTGAGAGTTTTTCTTCAATGTTTGAACTTCTAGGGTAGCAAGTGAGGGTAGACTAAAAGGTTTGCTTAAAGAGCAGGATATGCGCATGCCAAGTACATTTACGGATGAAAAGGTACATATTTGAGGGAGACTACAACCTTACCAGTGGATATTAATATAATTTCAGTAAATGTAAATGCATTGACAGGCCTCATAAAATGGAGCCAGCTATTATAGCCCTCTCAGCTCTTCCTCCTGAAATCAGTGTGTATCCAAGAAACACACTTGAAATAAACAGAGTGTGTTGGGCTCACCTGAGAGCTTATCAGAGGATAATGGATTTCTCTTATAAACAGGGGAAGAAGATAGGTTTCTGATTTTCAATCAGATTATTTTCTGTAAGGTAGCTTTTTAGGATGTCTGATGGCTAAATTATATGTGAAAGTAGAGGACAGAGAATTGACAATAGTGATGATATACTTATTTGCCAAAATTCAGCCTTTGGAAATTATTGCCCTTTTTTCTGAGACAGTATAATGAGGGGTCAGTTGATTTTAACTGGGATTATTGATTTTGTGACACAAGTTGCTTCCTCTCCTAACCCCTCATTTTGCAAGGCTTCATTGGTGATTAGGTGGCTGGCCCAGTTTGCCTTTGCAATAAGACTGGAAAGCAATGGTGCATTTACCTTGCTTAAATCCGATCATGTTTATGTACTATTGTACTGTCATCTTGTCCACTTTCAGACTCCAAGACCACACATTATTGTGTGGTAAACTGGAAGTGCAGGCTGACACAGTACTTTATATGTAACTCTATCAGTCTATATTCATACATATACTTTTTGTAAAATAACTTTTAGAGAAAACAACTCATCAACAATGTAACATTCACCACTGTTTTAAAAAGAATATGACTTATTGCAACTATTTTCTTACATTCAATGTCTGGCCATTCATCACTTATTGATTCTCCAAATAATAAAGCCTTCTAACAAGTTATTGAATTCAATAGCAACAGTGTCATCTGCTTTCCATTATTATTATTATTATTATTATTATTATTATTATTGTTATTATTATTATTATTGTTATTATTATTATTGTTGTTGTTATTATTATTATTGTTATTCTTATTATTATTTTATGTTGCAGTAATACTTCATACTAGGTATAACATGTCATTTCTTTGAGAATAATATACAGACATATTGGAATATTCTTCCCATACTTGTTGATTAACTGTTTTTGGTGACTAAGTACCAAATTAACACTTTCACAACATACTCCTACCGCTCATTCATTACTTTCTTCCAAGAATTAAGTGTTGTTGCTTGTAATATTGAAATTTTCATTCTGTTTTAGTCTACTATTATTCTGTCAACATGGGAACATTGTAACAGCAGTGCCAATAACCAAAAGTGTACATCTAGATTGTGAGGGAGGGGAATTCTTATTGATCACCTGAGTTCACGTTATAGATCCCGAACTCTCCACTTTCTCACACCATGTGCAAATTTTCTGGGCTACACCTTCCACACTCCTAGTACAAGGTTTGTCTTACCCTTCTGTTTAATGGCTTTTCTCATTAACTTTACTTTCAAATAGAACATTTGCTTATTGCAGCCTATAGCATGTGGAGCCCTAGGCTCACCTAGCCATTATTGAGTTTGGAACTGACACAGTAAGTTCATCATCTAAACTGAATTAAGTTGTAGGTGTTGCCATCATTTCAACAGGATGGTCAGTTGCACATAATCTTCAAAGTCTGATACAAATATATTGTTTTCTTATCTGAGCTTCAGACTTGTTAGCATTGTCAGTGGAGTAACAAGTATCACAATCACCTCTGGTGCTGAAAGACCAGAAGAGTCTGAGACTGCTTACACTGCATTGCAATATGGTCTGGAGTGTGTTATCCTTTGGATGAGATATTAAACTGAGGCCCTATTTGCCTGGGTTGGTGGTACCACAAGTGGATGTAAAAGATCCTGGATGTATTTGCCTTATTAGTAAAAATACCACAATAGGTCTTTGCTGAAAAGAGGCCACTAGCCTAGCAAGACTAATCCAGTCAACAAAAGATAAGTGAAAATAAACTTTGAACATAAAAAGACCCCTACTAATCCAGTCCACCCATAATCAGAACCAAATTGTATATGGGGATTCACCCAGAATCTGGGATATTTTTGTTACCACCTTTGCTCCCTGTCAGTCCTTTTGTCTGCTAATAGTTTGTTTTTGATCCATTTGACTAATCTTCCCAGGTCCCATACCCTGGTGGAGTTTGTTATTCTTTGATAATTCTTTTCCAAAATGATGATTACTGTTTCAGTGTCTTGCCCTAGTTCTAGTATAGTGACAACCCACTGCTGCTAGTCCCAAACCTAAGGAGTCTCTTTCCTTCCTTCTGACTGAGGCATAAATAGTTTATTTCCACTTATACCCAAAAGGGTAGTGTGAAGCCAGTGATTTTAATGTGCCAAGTTATTTTGTTGTTGTCATATGTTGGCGACGTCTGATAACAAAAATCACTTTTTGTACAAACTTCATTTTATGATTTACATACTACAGTTACACTATGAGTAGATGACGTTTAACCCAATGAGGACTGGAATCACCAAACTACACCTCCCTCAAAAATAAAATCTGCTGAAAAAAACACAGGGGCAAGCTTCCCTGCACCATTCAAACTCCAGCAAACTTATATATACCAACTCAACAGTTACACTATCTTGAAGGGGAGAATTGTCCCCAAAAAAGGCATAACTGCCAGAGAAGGACACCAACAGTGATTTCATACATAGGTGCTCCAGTTCTTGAGAGGCTGAATTTTTAGGCAAATGCTGCAAGAGAGTCCAGTCTTTGTCAACCCGTAGGTTACCTGCATACTACTAAAGAATGGATGATTAAGATTTTTCACTGAGAAATACTTTGTCATAAATCTAACAGGGGTTTAGTATTATGATTATAATTCTGCTCATATATAATGGTATGTGTATCCCCAAGTATTGCTTGCTTTGCACTACTTCTAAGGGGAGATTATGTGCATTTCTTAGTTTTAATTCCACCCTGTGCATGAATAGGAAAATATTTGTTTTGTTGAAATTAATGCATAATACTCCTATTACTGAAAATTCTATAACTGACTCAAGCATTAGGTTTAAAAAGATAACTAGATAAGAGACCCAGATTGCATCAGAGGCTGCATACCACATAGATACTATAATCCCTGCATTTGAAAACAGAAGATCCACATCCATGTGTTTAGAGTTTAAACATTGATTTAATGAAAAAGCGACAAGAATAAATAACATGGCTGACAGTGAGCAACTATATGTTCTACGCTTTTGATGCTGATTGGCATTAGTGCCTGATGTCACTGAAAGATTATGATACATTAACTGCCATTTTTTTATATAGGAATATGGAAATCCCATCTTTACCAATGATGCGGTGGTGGTGCTGCGGTAGCGTTGTCAACTCACAGTAAGATGTTGTCTTGTTCGATTTTCAGCTAGAACATCTTCTGTGTGGAGACATGCATTAATGGGTGTACCTTCGTTGAAGGTTGTGCGTCAGGGCCAGCAACTCGGCACGTAAAAATCTACTGCCAATCATTAGAGGACCGGAGTTCAGCTGTGGCGACCCCTAACCGGGAAAAGCCGAAAGACACAACAACAACAACAACAACAACAACAACCAATAGTATCCATAAATAGTTACATTCTATGGAATCAAATGCTTTTTAATAATCTATTGTCTTTGTCTGCTAAAATTCAGTTCTCTTTCCCTTCCATTTATGTGGGCTTGATGATTCTAAGGAACAGGTATTCAAAGAGTCTGTAGTTTTCAGATTTTGGTGGGTTACTCCCTGATTTTGTAAACATTATTCTAGAATGACCCCAATATTTTTGCTTTTGTATAAAGCCTGTGTAGATTTTCTACTGTTAGTAGGCTAAACTGTTGATAATAATCTGGGATTATCCCATCCATTCCTCATACTTTTTCTGCCACTAACCTACATATGTAGATCCACGCTGTATATCTCAGTCTCATTTAGGGGACACTTCTAAATTTGAAGAACAGCAGATAGAATGAAAAGTTGAGCAAGTTAGATATAGAGCAAGGTAAATATCTCAGGCAATCTTTATGTGGAAAATCAATTGGTCTTTGGTCCATATGAAGCCAGGGATAGTATCTGGGAAAGGTGGTTTACTTAAAGACTCATGTAAGAATTTTTATAAGAAGGCTGCTGTGGGTGCTTAATAGGCATGATGATGGAGGGAAGAGGGTGTTTCCACCATCTTGGACTTACAGTCTGATGCCTATGATACAGAAACTAAGAAAAGAGCCATTACTACCTGGCCACTTTCTGTTTTGAGCGCAGAGAATAAGGTGTATATGGAAAAGTGGGCAGAAAAAATGAAGTTGCTTAGCTCTAAAATAATACAGCAGGATCAAAATGGATTTAACATAGCTACAAGAGATAATATAAAGAAGATACAACCAATAATTTCCTTGGCAGATGTGTCGGATTTTCCTCCAGTTCTAATTACTTTGAATGTCAGGCATGTCTTTGGATGTGTGGAGTGGGTGTTAAGTGAATTTCGAGATGCTGTGTTTTGGGTTCACTATTAGGATAGTCAAGACAATTATGTCAATAAATGAAGTAGCCAGTGAGGATATTAAACTGGGGTCTCATCTGTCAGCTAATTGTCACATCAATTTCAAGTATTGAACAAGAATATCCCTCTCATTCTTATTTTGCATTAATGATCTATTTATTCATTTATTTATTTTACATTTGTTTATCGGGAGGTCTTACTGGACAGAGCTGCCCATTTTCAACGGAGGCCCAGGGAGAAAAGCCCCAGAAACAATTCCTAACATACTATACATAAGATATTTACATGAGCATTGTGGTTTATGCTTACAGTTTTAAAATAAAGCAGATAATAACATATGATTGCATAAGATATTTATGTAAGCATAGTGGTTTAGGCATACAATTAAAAGTATAGCAGGTAGTAACATATGATTGTTGTTCATAGAGTATGTTTAGTAGAGATAATCTTGAAGGTGTACTGAAGATAAGACAAGAAAGGAAAAACTAAAGAAAATACTAGCCAGATAATATTGAAGATGTAATAAATATAAGAGAAGAAAAGAAAAACTAAAAGTACTAGCCAGTTTGTCAAAGGAGCAGAATATAGACAAGTTCATATGAGGTGCATTGACATTTTAAAGGAAAGCTTTTCAACTTAGTCTAGGGGAGAGATGGTGGGTATAGATGGGACAGTGGGGAGTAGGCAGCAGTGAGTTGGTAAGTAACGTGTGATAATATATAGTGCATTGTGGGAGTTTTACAGAGGTTGGATAGTGGGTAGGGAAAAGGAGTTAGAGTATGTCAGCCAGGTGCTAGGCAGTTGCATGTCCAGGAGTTGTTTAGGTGAAAAATAAGCTGTTTTTTAAAGATGGTTTTATTAGGTTGCACCCTGATTTGTAGTGTAGGGTGCTCCATGTCTTGGCAATGTTGCTAGAATACAGGGAGTCACCAGAGCTGTAATGGCTTGTGGAGACTGCGATTAGTGCCTTGTTAGTGAACCTACGTTCTCTGTTACTGGAGTAGAGGGTAATCAGCTCTTGTAAGGCTGGGGTTTTGTCAGGTTGATACAGTATTTGGTGAGCTAGAAGAAGTTGGTTTAGAGCTAAGTTGTTAGGGAGTTCCAGCCAGGAAAGCTGTTTTAGGGGTTGACAATGGTGGGTACGGCAGGAGAATTTTCTGGCGAATTTTGCTATCTTGTTGTAGCATACTGATAGCTTGTTTAAATCACTCTTCTTTAGATTAATTAGGACAGGAGAAGCATACAGTAAGGTATAGGGAAGATGGGTATGAGCTAGAGTAGCTTCACTGTTGCTGGTTAGGAAGTTTATACATCTGCAAAGAGTACCTAGGTTTTTTTTGCTGATTTTGGTTATTGTATGAGCTATGTGTTTATCAGATTTCATATTATTGTCAATAATGACCCTTAGTAATTTGGTTTGTGTGACTTGGAGATAGGGGTATTATCATGCAGAAATAGAGAACATGGGAGTATGTACTGTTGCTTTGGACCAATGGAAGAGAGTAAGTTGGGTCTTTTTAGGATTTAGTATTAGCTGGGAACTAGTTTGCCAGGTTTTGATGGATGTAAAGGCTTCGTGGATCCTGATGTGAAGTTGTTGTAGGGTGGGGGCAGAGCAGATTAATGTGACGTCATCAACGTATTAAACCAGATTTGCTAGAGGGGTGGCTTTGTGAAGATTATTTGCAAATATAGTGAAAAGTAGGGGTCCTAGGATTGATCCTTGGGGTACTCATAGTTTTATAGGAAGTAGGGGGGGAATGGGAGTTTTTCCATTGAACAGCTTGTTGGCATTGGGAGAGATAGTCTTGAAACCGTAATAGTGTGGGGGTAGTTAGTTTTAATTCTGAGAGTGATGTTAGAAGTTTTGTGTGGGAGACGGTATCAAATGTCTTTGATAAGTTAAGGAAAACTGCAGACACTAGCTGGCCGTTGTTGCACTGCATATTTACTAGGTTACTAAAATGGATGAGAACAGTGGTAGTACTATGGCTGGGGCAAAATCCGTGTTGAGTTCCAGCAAGAAGATTGTTGGAGAGGAGATGTGTTAGGATCTGGATGTGGATGCATTTTTCTAGTATTTTAGCCAGTGGGGAAAGTATAGCTATAGGGCTGTAGTTTGTTAGGTCAGCGAAGGTACCCCCTTTATGTACTGGTATAATGTAGGAGATTTTCAAGAGAACTGTCACCTTTTCTTCTGAAATTGATCTGTTAATGATTATAGAGATTGGGTAGGAAATGGCTTTGGTGGATATTTGTAGTAATTTGGCAGGTAGTCTGTCTACTGCTAGTGTGGTGAGTTTAAGTTTGGTTAGGTGTCTATAGATGGTGTAAGTTGGTACATGTTGAAGGGTGAAGGAGTTGGGATTATTTGATGGGTTATATAGTATAGTGGGGGTGGAGGAGGGTGGGTCTGTTGAAATCTTTAGTATAGAGTTGGTAAAGAACTCATTGAATTGGGTGGCTGTGTTTATAGAGGTGGTGTCGATGTTTGGATGAGGAGTTGGTGATTTACCTGGTTAGGGAATACTGTTTATAATGACCCAGAACTTTTGTGCGTTGGCATTGTGCTTAGTTTGAATTTCACTTTAGTATTTTTGTTTGTCTAGTCTGATTTGTTTTTTTACAGTGTTTCTCAGTTCTACAAATGTTTTTCCTATTAGGAGTAGCTTTGTTTTTGCGGCAGGTGTCTCATGCTTTGTCCCTTGTTTCATAAGTTGCCTAGTGCTCTTGGTAAGCCATGGAGCATAGATAGTTTTAGTGCGGCTCTGTCTTGGTGTGGCAAGTTGGTTAAGAAGGCCTAAGAAGATAGTGTTGAAATACTCAACTGCTTCATCTAAAGGAAGTGTGAAAAGGGGATCAGTTGCAGTGTTTAAGGGCTGTATTAAGGTCATCAGCCCTGAAGTTTTTAGTGTAGCTGATGTGTTTAAGAGAGCTAGTTCTAGTGAGTTTAGTTTAATCTCTGATGAAGAAGGTTGGGATGTTGTTGGGTAGTGTACCAAAATTATGGGTGGAAGATGAGCAGTTGGTGAGAATCCAGTCTAGCAATAATTCTTTTTTTGAGGTTTTGTCTACCCTAGTAGGATTTTGTATATGCTGTGAGAAGCCTTAAAGGTTAATATGATTTGAGGGGTGGGTTTTTTTAAGTGAGGTCCAATCAATATTGAAGTTGCCTAGTATAATGGTTTCATGGGGGAGGGTTTCTGATGTCCAGTGGAGAAGAGATTCTAGACTTTTGATGTTATCACCTGGAGGGATATATGATCCTAAGATATTTAGCTGTTTTTGTGTATTTAGTCTTGCCTTAGCAAGTAGGATCTCTGCATTATTAAATGCAGGGATTTCTCTGTTAAATAGTTCAACATTTATGTTGTTCTGATACAGGAGAGTGACTCTGCCTCCTCTTTTAGCTGTATGGTCTTTTCATAGTATGCTATAACCAGGGAGAAGTATTTTTTGCTTTTAATGTGCGGTTTAAGCCATGTTTCTGTAATGAAGATGATGTCAGGTATAATGCTATGGTTGCATGGAGCTCAATGGTTTTGTTAAGGATGCTTCTTATGTTATGATTTATTATTAGAATATCGGATGTTTTCTTAAGTAAGCTAGTATTGGTTCTAGGCTGATTTTGGTGATTTGTTGATTGGTTATTGGACCTGGGTTGGGGTTGATATCACCACTACATAGCAAGTGAGAGACTTATATGTATTATGGTTTGTAGGTTTTTGGAGAAGGTCAAGTCACATTGTATAGATACACTAGCTTTACTTTGATAATGGAGGAGTTTATAGGGGTATAGTTCATAGGTGGTGTGGTTAAAGAGTGAAGGTGAGATGAATAAGGGGTAGTTAGTGAATGTTGGAAGTGAGGTTGAGGTGGGGTGACATGTTGGGGATTGTAATGTTGTTGAAATAGGCTGAGATTAGATGGGCTGTGATGGTGAGTGTTAGTGTTAGAATTATTAGATGGGGGTACATGTTTGGTTTGTTAGAAGTGGTAGGAGTGTATAGAGATAACCTTGTGGAATATGTAGGGGTCTTGATAGTATATTGGTAGGATGAACTGTAGCAACTGTATGAATGGGGAGGTATGATGTGTAGAGTATGTAATGTGAGAGCAAAGGAGGGGTGAGGTATAAAGGAAATTAGCTAGGGGATAGGGTGGGAATTGAGGTATGGTATGGAGTTGAGTGAGTAGAGGTCTGCATAGGATGTAAGAGCTGACAAAAAGTGTCAGGAGTCTGACTAAGTAATGAAGGTAAACAGCATTGTGCCTTAATTGCAGGGATTGTGCCAGTTACAGTGTTTCCACTATTTATTCACTGTGGATGGAAAATAACTGCTGTGAAGGGACTTGGGTGACTTTACAGTAGACAGAAATACTCTACAATTTAAATACCTGTAGAGCACTGTCCTGATTACAGGAAGAGCTGCTTATCTGGGGGTGAGATTCAGTTGCTTGGTGGTGTTCTGCTGCCTCCTATTGGCAGTTAGTTGCAATGGCAAGGAATGGAAGAAGGGGAAAAGACCTTGCAAGTGTGCACGCTATGCCAATATAATAAAATTAAGTCAAAGCACTTACAACTAGATGCAATAATAAGTTAACAGGGAAGACATCTACATAAGAATATTTCAGAGAGTACAAGTTCCAGTAGTGAGTCCTTTTGCCTACAGTTGTTTGCAGGATAAGTTTCAGAAAATTTTCACTTGGGAGTGAGAGGGACAACCACTAGTGAAGTAGAGCTAGAGATAAGATTATTTCAGAGAGTAAAAGTGCCATTAGTGAGTCATTTTGCTTTCAGTTGTTTCAGGATAATTTTCAGAAATTCTTTACTTGGGAGGGAGGGGGCAGCCATGAGTGAAGAAGAACTAGAGTTGTATGAAAAGGAGACAAAAAGAGATGTAACAAAGTCTTGTTGTGGGTAAGCAACAGTAAAACATTAATATGAACAAAGTATTTGCTTGGGGGAAGCTGTGGGTGTATGTGTGTGGAGAATGTGAGGTAAGGTACATGCCAAGTAAGTGAGCACAACATTAATTCGCACTTGCAATGCACTAACATTATTCCTGGCAAGGGCGCCCACAGGCAGCTGCAAGGGGGTGCACTTGCACCCCCCTGGAAATGGCTGTCCGTGAGATTAATTATCTGTTAATTAAAAAAAAAATTGCATCCAGTCCCATCTGTTTTTATCTTCTGCCTCTGTTCCAGTGACGTTGCCTTGGGGGGGGGGGGGCAAGAGGGGCAGTCCTCCCTGGATGGCACTTTTGGGAATGTGACATTTACTTTAGTTTAAATTTAAAAAAAATGTTTTTTAATGGTCATTCTTCTTTAAGAATGGTCCCAAGCATCACCGTTCTTCCGGTCCAGTTGCACAGACGTGTTATTCTTCCTGTCCTCCCGCACAATTTTAAGTATTGTACAGCGGTTTTCTTGCCAACGAGTGTTCAGTTCATTCACAGGAAGTGTGTGTGTGAATTTCAATCATTTTCTTCTTCACCTGTTCCCAAGTAAGTGTATGTGTTTATATGGTATAGTATGGTGCGGTGCATAGCCTAAATACATTATTACAATGCAAAATATACGCTGAAATCACTTCATTTGAAGCTTTTAATTGGAGCTAGTAATATGGCCAATATATCCTGGTCTGGATGTGTTACCATGTTTGTTTGCTCAGTTTGTACCATTTTAATTTCATTTATAAGTCTGCAGTTGAAGCATTTGCTAGGCAAATTGTTGCCACTTACAAATTAATATGTGCAAGTAAGCAGTACTGTTTAATGTTGTTGAGATTGCCTAACAACTGCACTACGGCAGCTGTTTAGTCGGTGTGTATCACTATGTGCTTAAAGTTACTTTTACAAAGCTGAATGAAAGCCGGCAGTAAGGCCAGGCTGAGTATAGACTGGCGAGCTGTCGCCATTTCAATAAACGTGCTTAATTCTTGTGGGAATCTCATTGGGTAACATTAATTATTAGAATATGACTTGTATATTTTATGTCAGGATGTGAGGAAAATGTGTAGCTTGTATACTGAGGTATATGTTTAACTTTTTCGATCTTTGTCGTACCAAATATGTGTATTGTAGAAATGTGTAATGCATTACGAAGTTAAATTGTTAGTCATTTTCTTATTGCATTTTTTGCAAGGGAACACAGCCACGCTGTTTGTTCCGCAGATTTGTTCTTGCTTCCACCTCTGTTTAACCACAGTTGCAGAAACCAACTCATCCCTGAAGGAGCTTGCTCTGTTGTTTGTAAAAGAGAACCATATGCCTGAGACATATGTGAGAAGTTATTTTTGTTAACATTTATTACTTTAATTTTTTTGCCAGCCTCTAAAGTCCATCTTCGCTTTAATTGACTTGTTTTGAAGTTTTCGTTGACCACCATAAAATGCTTTTACTAGTGGTGTGATAGGATAGGATGTGGCCTTTCTCGCATTTCTCTAGTCAACAGAATAAATGCAGGACGCACTGCATGTTTTATTAGCAAAACTTGTATAATTGGAATTTCTGAATATTTGCCTTTATATTTTCATTTTGCATGAAATGTTCTTAAGAAATTGCTTTGTGCATTAGAAATTCTTGAGTTCGCAAATGTGGTAAAAGTAAGCTGGGAATTATTGATCTGTGGTGTATATCTTAATAAATTCTGTTGTGAAAAATTAGTAGCAATAATATTAAAACAGAAACATATATTTTTTATTCTGTAAAGGCATTGCTAGGTTGTAGTAACATTAATGGCTGTTATGTCATTTCTATGGGAAGTTAAGAGAGTCATTCTGTGTGTGTTTTCAGTTTTTTTTTGGGGGGGTCACCTTAAAATTGTGTCGTTAACATGCTGCATAAGAACAAAAAAACTAAATTGTTTAGCAGCATCATTAACACATTTTCATATACATTTTATACATGTGCCAGACTACGGAATTATGGTGAAGTTTACAAATTGGATGCAGTAACGTTCTGGAATTCAAATAGTTTTTAACAGCTTGAATGCATCTATTTTAATAATTACTAAACATAAGTCCAATGACCAACAGTTGGGTGTGATGTTTTTGTATAATCTACTATATGTGTGATTGTTGACTAATGTCATTTGCATTCTGGGTATATTCAGTTACAGCAGAAATGCCATGTCTGACTATGACTTATTAAAATTCAATGTCCTTTTGCTTTTGGCATGGTGTGCCGTGCTAACCTTATGAAGTTGTTATGCCAGTAGCCAGTATACTAGCTTTAACTGTTTACATTGCCTTTTGACTGACTGGCTGCTTATATGTCTGTGCTTGATTGTTGTTAGTTTTTAGCAAATCTGCATACTAAGGAGGGAGATGGATGCATACCTCATTAGTTAATGATCTTTGTGATGGTAGACATGTTGAAGGCATGCTACACTTTTGTTTAATTTCTCTGCCATGCTATCTCACAGCTACATATATTAGTATTGTTGTTGACTTAGTGGTGCCATTTGCAGCAGCCATACTTGAAATTCTTGGTAGAGTTGACCATTTTTCTCTCCAGATTATTCTCCATGCTTAAAATGTCTTCAAAAATATTCAGATTTCATGCTTTTATTCATTTGGTGTTTACTAAACAAAGAAGAAATGCATGCAAACTCCACCCCCCCCCCAACACAACCCAAATGACACACAGCCCACAAACTCAGTGTGCCACTCAGCCACTGCCCATAAGGCTTAACGTACCCACCACTCTAGTCATAGGTGACTCTATAGTCAGGCACACTGATGTTCCACTCACCAGGTTAAACAAGGAGAAAGTTACTGTCAGCTGCCTGTCAGGTGCCATGATCCGCCACATAATGCACGCACTCATGTCACTCCACAACAAGTACAAATATGACACTGTCATTGTCCATGTTGGTGTGAATGACCTGAGATGTATCTCCCTGGACTACATGAAAAGAGATGTGGAGGAGCTCTCCGATCTTGTAGCCCAGGCAGGTATGACCCTAGCCCTGAGTAGCATCCTGCCATCACCCAGAATGATACCACAGTACAAGGACAAAATGATTGACTTCAACAACTGGCTAAGCTTCTGGTGTCATTCTAAGGGGATCCAGTATTTGTCTGCCTGGGACGACATGATTGACAGACCACAATGCTTTGCCAGAGATGGCCTGCACCTGTCGCCTTGAATTCGGATACTGGCTAAGGCTCTTGCCACCCCTATAGTGCCTTTTTTAGGCAAGGTTCAAATGACAAATTCACCATCATAAC
The DNA here is from genome assembly GCF_019279795.1 of Protopterus annectens. NCBI lineage: Eukaryota > Metazoa > Chordata > Ceratodontiformes > Protopteridae > Protopterus > Protopterus annectens. Next base: position 876,781,732 of record NC_056725.1, read on the forward strand.
AGGTACAAGCAAGCAAAATCTGAGGGTAATGCTACTCGATGCTAGAAGTCTAAACCTCAAAATGCACTCACTCGAAGCACTCCTAAAAATGGAGGACATCGACATCTGTGCAGTGACAGAGACCAGGTTCAAAGGTCCAGAGAGCACCCCTACATTACCAGGCTATAATTCATTCATGGTAAATGGGAAGAAATTACCAAGTAATGGGATACTGGAATGCCTGGGGGAGCTGTGTATGGGAAAGGAAACTTCATGTTATATAACAGTCTGAACATTTTTATAATGGCTTCCATAGTAAAATGCATCAAATCACACCCTCTAAAATCATCCGTTTCTGTGAGCAGTAAGGCAGCATGCCAGTTTTTTTTAACCTAAGCATTTCTTTATTTAATTTTGTTGACAGGCTGGATATCATTAAGCCTAAGGCATTTTCACAGAGGATAATCAAGGTGCATTTAAAAACAGTGGACAAATTGCATTCACTGTTATACAGAGAATAAGAATGAAAAAGATAGTGCTGTATATTCTGGAATTCTGATGAGTGCTGCAATGCATTTTAATATTTGATGATAATGAATTCAGTACTGGACTTGCTTGGCTTGGCATATCACTTGGTTGTCTGCTTTCCCTCCCCTTATTTTGAGAGTTATTTTCATACATTTTCTTTGTAACATACAACAATATGTAAGAGAATATATATTAAAAAGTGTATTTTTGATGGGATGTAACCTCATTCGAACAATTTTGAAATCATTTTGTAGATGGAACTTTTTCTGGGCTTAGGGGATTTCATTCTTCCTGTTAAATTAATATTCATATTTCTTTAATATTTAAAGTTAATAACTAGAAAAGATTGTGCAAGGCACCATAGGCAATTTATGCTTCAAGGGCAGTAGGCCTTGAATTTGTAGATCATCATCATCATCTTTCGGCTGTTCCCATTAGGGGTCACCACAGCGGATCATCTCTTTCCATTTCTTCCTATCCTCTGCATCTTGCTCTGTCACACCAACCACCTGCATGTCCTCTCTCACCACATCCACAAACCTTATCTTAGGCCTTCCTCTTTTCCTCTTACCTGGCGTCTCCATCCTTAGCATCTTTTTCCCAATATACCCAGCATCCCTCCTCAGCACATGTCCAAACCAATGCAATCTCACCTCTCTTGCTTTGTCTGCAAACTGTCCAACCTGAGCTGACCCTCTAATATACTGATTCCTAATCCTGTCCATCCTAGTCACACTGAGTGCAAATCTTAACATCTTTAATTCTGCCACATCCAGCTCATGACTCCTGCCTTTTTGTCAATGCCACTGTCTCCAACCCATATAACATAGCTGGTCTCACTACCCTCTTGTAGACCTTCCCTTTTACTCTTACTGGTACCCGTCTGTTACAAATCACTCCTGACACTCTTCTCCACCCATGCCAGCCTGCCTGTACTCTCTTCTTCACCTCTCTTCCACACTCACCATTACTCTGTACTGTTGATCCCAAGTACTTAAACTCGTCCACCTTTACTAACTCTACTCCCTGCATCCTCACCATTCCTCCACCCTCCCTCTCATTTACACACATATATTCTGTCTTAGCCCTGCTGACCTTCATTCCTCTCCTCTCTAAAGCATATCTCCACCTCTCCAATGTCTCCTCAACCTGGTCTCACTACATATCACAATGTCATCGGCAAACATCATAGTCCATGGGGGCTCCTATATGATCTCATCTGTCAACCTGTCCAACACCACTGCAAATAAGAAAGGGCTCAGAGCTAATCCTTGATGTAATCCCACCTCCACCTTAAATGGATCTGTCACGCCCATTGCAGTCCTCACCACTGTCACACTACCCTCGTACATATCCTTTACCACTCTTACATACTTCTCTGCCACTCCCGACTTCCTCATACAATGCCACAACTCCTCTCTAGGCACCCTATCGTATGCTTTCTCCAAGTCCACAAAGACACAATGCAACTCCTTCTAACCTACTCTGTATTTTTCCAACAACACTCTCAGAGCAAACATTGCATCTGTAGTGCTCTTTCCTGGCATGAAACCATACTGCTGATCACTAATCATCACCTCCCTTCTTAACCTAGCTTCTACTACTCTTTCCCATAGCTTCAAGCTGTGACTGATCAGTTTTATCCCTCTGTAGTTACTGCAGCTCTGCACATCACCCTTATTCTTAAAGATAGGTACCAAAACACTGTTTCTCCACTCCTCAGGCATCCTCTGACTTTCCAAAATTTCATTAAACAATCTATTTAAAAATTCCACTGCCATTTCTCCTAAGCACCTCCATGCTTCCACTGGTATGTCATCTGGTCCAACAGCCTTTCCATTCTTCATCCTCTTCATATCTGTCCTTACTTCCTCCTTGCTAATCTGTTTCACTTCCTGATTCACTATCCCCACATCATCCAACCTTCTCTCTCTCATTCTCTTCATTCATCAGCCTCTCAAAGTACTCTTTCCATCTACTCAACACACTCTCCTCTCTTGTGAGTACATTTCCCTCACTATCCTTTATCACCCTTACCTGCTGCACATCTTTCCCAGCTTTGTCCCTCTGTCTAGCCAATTGGTACAGGTCCTTTTCTCCCTCTTTAGTGTCCAATCTGTCATACAACTCTCCATACGCCTTATCCTTAGCCTTCGCCACCTCTCTCTTTGCCATGCGCCTCATCTCCTTATACTCATGTCTACTTTCTTCATCTCTTTGACAATCCCACTTCTTCTTCTTCACCAGCCTCTTCCTCTGTATACTCAACTGTACTTCCTCATTTCACCACCAGGTTTCCTTGAAAACACTGAAATATAAAGTTGTTTTCTAGCAATAACCTCTTCAGTAGTTTCAGATATCTTTAATATGTAATTATTCAGATTACTTTTACTTCTGCAGAGATTGTGCAAATAGACTGATATTGGTGGATTGTAATGACAGAAGTTCGAGTGGCTTTTTATGGTTGAAGTTTTCTGAACTGGGCAGTTTGCCATTATTAATCCATATGTTTTGTTTCATTGCTTACTAGAAAAATGTTCAAAACTAAATTTATAGCATGCTCTAACAAGTGGTGCTATTATACGCGGGATATAATTCAATTATATATTATAATTAATACAGTCAGAAACATGAATCAAAGAACTTTTGCATGGTCCAAAAAATGTGTGCAAGGGCCTATGATTTGAAAACAGCCCAAAGGTAAACTTAACCTGCCACTGGCCAGATGCATTTTCTTTGAATGCGGGTTTCAGTGTTGTTTCAGTGAATGTGGGTTTCAAAGGTAGAGAAGTTTTAATGCTAAGTCTCTTTTGATTGTAAGACACTTGCTTTGTTTAGTAAATGTCTATCAGTGCTTGTGCTATAAAATTTGAAATAAATGTTGTAAATGAAATCCAAATATCTGTAATCATTGTAGAAGTAAAGCATAAAACAGTATGCACACTGAGAGATTTGAACAGTGTCTATGACAAATGGGGAGAAATAGCTAAGTAATGGGACACTGCAATGGCTGCATGGGCAGAGGGGTGGGGTGGGGGTGGGGCTGTGTGGGCAGGGGCAGCAGAGGGGTGGGGCTGCATGGGCGGGGCTTGGGTTTGCACCCCCCTGCAAGAAATCCTGTGGGCTCCCTTGATTCCTGGGCTACTTTCACTTCCTTTAGGTTGTATATAGCTGTGCGTTAGCTTTCAACAGTGAGAAAAAAGAGGGAGGATAAACATACCAGATACTAGCAAAGGAATTAGTAGTTTAGTACAGGCACAACCTACAGGGTAACAACAAAGATTCAGGCAGTCTATTTGTTGAATACCAGTAGCCACAGTGGGAAATGCTGAATAGTTCACAGAGTTAGCATTGCTCTATTAAATGCAAAATACATTGAAATTACATCATAGTGTTAGCAAGCATGGAAGGGTGTTCAGGTAACATATGTATGTCCCAACGATTCACCAGAAGTTCTACAAAACAGTTACAATAATCCAGTAAATGCACTCTACATGTGCGTAAATACATTCATCTCAATGCTCACATTCAGAGACAAAGGTTAAAGCAGTGCACAATAAAACTGCAGCTATAACACAGAGGCAGTACTTTCAAACAAAAACTAAGCAAATACATAAACCAAAAATACCAGCATGCATACACACTTCTTGAGGGACCTGGTAGGGATATGCAGTAGAAGCAGCAGATTCTGGACTATTTAAAAAGTGGCACCACAGTTTAGATGTATCTAATGTAGCCTTCCAGGGGAAGGGGAGGGTGTCAGGGAGGGAGAGGTGGAAAATATCCTTTGGGGGGATGGTAGTGAAACCTGATATAGTGGTGAAACTGTTAGTAAAAGTTCTGAGGGTGACTTTAGCTAGCCTGAAAATGGAGGGTCTATATCACGTTTGGGTTCTGGGACATATATGCAGATGACATCCTGGAAAATGTACAATGTCAGAAGACAATTTCTTTGGAGTATGGCAAGGTGATACAGAGTTTTATGGTTCTTGGCCTGGTTTTAAACTATAATAAATCCTGGGTTTTGTCAGTCATGTGCCCACAATCTGTACAGGTGAATGATCATTTCCCCTTTTATTAGAGGCAAAGTGCTATCTTTTTTTCTTAGGCTGGGGACCTGGTTGATGCACTGAATGTCAGAGATGGTTAAATTAGTAAAAGGGGGCTAGCCAGACAATTCATCCAAGAGGGCAGACGTTATTAGTGCTAAAAGTTTTTTAAACTAGCCTTGAGATTCAATAATACCTACACTGAGTGTACACTATGTGAACACCATTCTGATTGAATAGACAACACAGGCATATCTCACACCTTCTTCCTCCTAATTTTAATTTTCCTACTGATTTCTTGCAGCTTCAAAAATTGACAGGGATTCATAAAGATCACCACCAGGCTACATGTACACAGTGTAATCATTCTGAATGACTAGAAAGCACAAAAAATATGGTAGGACTAGTCCTGAATATATACACTTATTGTAGCCATTAATGAAGATATTGTAGTTGCTTCACCCCTTGTTGTAGGTTCTGCAGCACTGGGTATGTCAGATTGTCGAAGATAGTGAGGCCATTTCTTGTCTAAGTCTAAATGTTTATGTAGTACGTAGAAGCTATTCAGATGCCAGATCTCAATTTCCAACTTTAATGTATATATTTCAGCCAGTTATTTGAACATTAAAGTACTGTTTAAACTCCCAGGTTACACAACAGATTTTACATTATTGCATGTGTGCGCCTTTTTGTGATGAGAGAAGAATTCATAGCAAACTCATTAGAATTTCAGAATTCATGCTGTATATATTTTATAATGTAGTATGGGAAGTTCCATCTAGATTAAAGAAGTTACCTCTGGCTTGGACCATGATGTAGATTGTTAGGAAAGTAGAGTAGAAGCAGTCATGGGAAAAATATCTATATCTATATCTGTTAGATCAGTGATTGCGAGCCTATGACACGCGTGTCAAAGGTGACATGCCATGACATTTTGGGTGACACACCAGCGTTCACCAACTCCCAAGTTGCCAAAGAAACTGCTTTTGCATTTGTTGCTTGTGTGAAATGCATTGAATTATTTTGTGCCAGGAGCCAGTTCAATAACACTGCTGCAGAGGTAAGGAAGTTATTAACCTCAAAGTTTATTTCAACATACTTTCTTGACAGAGTCTGTAAAGGGCAGTGCTGACATTGTTTTCTATTCATGGTTGCACTTCTGCAAAGGACAAGTAGTCTACATTTCTAGGATTGTGCTCTTTTACATTCCTCTCAACTGTCCCTCGTAATCCCTGCTAAAACTAACGTTTTACACTTAAAAATGACAATAATTAGATTTATAGACTAATTTTACTTCAGAAAATGTATATTAATTCAAGTTAATTTTTTCTGTCAGTGTCTCAGATTAATAGTACTAGTAATTTAAAACAGTCCATCCCCGGGATTCACTAATCTTCCATGCAGGACTAGCTTAGTCCTGCACAGAAGCATCCGTTTAGGAGCAGGACGGCAGCGTGCCATGCATATTAATGAAGGCACGCTGCCCGACCTCCTAGGCTTACACAGAGCATGTACAAATGCAGGGGGCATGTCTGAGAGCAGAGCTGTCAGAATAAACACGCCCCTGCAATGCAGAGAAGCAGAAAGTGGAAATAAATGAGCAAGACCGCTCATAGGTGTCTGCATATCCCCACTAACAGTCCTCCATGTGTACAACAGCAACAGGACATAAAAATCAAAAGAAGAAACCCCTTTATTTTTTTAAAAAATCCAAATACAGCTAACTGTAGGTGCGTGGGTGTGCCCATTGCTTAGCTATGGTTAAAGCAGCTTAAAAGGCTGAAGAGGATAACAAGAAAGATATATACAAATGAAGCAGCACAGCAATAGTGTAGTGGGTAGAGCATTTGCCTAGTGAGCAGGCATTCCTGGAGTCCCACTGCAGCAGAGTCTATTTTACATGACAAAGCATGGTATAACCAATATTTTTATTGCAAAACCCACTACATAACATATATTTATGAACTGGAATGCTACAGGAAATGCACATGTGAAGAGTAAGTGTCATAATGAATAAGGCAGTAGTAAGCAGGTGTAAGCACAGATAAGCATCAGTAAGCATATGTAAGCACTAGTAAGCGTGATTATGTGCATTTGCCAGGGGGTAAGCACTGCCTACACAGATTAAGCAATGTAAAAGCTAACTGAGTGTAAGAAACTATAACCTGAAATAAGCAGTGCTTCCTACCGCACAAACATGCTTACAACTGCTATAAAGTGCCTTAAGCATTCTGTATCCAACGGGCCTTGTTCTGCCCAGCAACAAAATAAACAACCATGCAAGTCTGAAACCCAGGACCCTATATGCCATAGTCCCAGTAGCTATCCACCAAGCCATCACAGAAGTGCAAGCAAATGAGGTAGTAGTAAACATGTCCTCACCATAGTATTACCAAACTGAACCTGTAAAAGGCATCAGTATGCAGTCATATGCTCCATAACCAACTTCTTATTATTTCGGCATTTCCCAGTTAGGGTCACCACAGTGGATCACCTGTCCACTCATGATTACAGTGCCAAGTTTCCAGCCTGGTACCCACCATTCCACAGAAGGCGCACACTCATGTCTAGGGCCAAGTTAAAGTGTTCAATCCACCTACAGCATGTCTTTGGAATGTGGGAGGAAACCAGAGCACCAAGAAGAAACCCACATGACCACAGGAAAAACATGCAGACTCCACAAAGAAGGCACCCCAGCCAAGGACTGAACCAGAGAACTTCTTGCTGTCAGGCAGCAATGCTAACCGCTGCACCACCATGACCGCACTATGCCATAATCCTACTACATAACATAAATATGTGAACTGGAGTAGAGCAGTAAGCCCAGAAGTGAGGTGTATTTGTAATAGAGTGTCGAAGTCCCCAGTAAAACACAAGGACCCCACAGAGTGTACATACACATCAATCAGGGATACTAGGCATGCATATAAGGTGTAATGGATAATAACACAATGCCAAAAAGGCATTTATAATGAATGCCTATTGTAGGCAACACCAAGCATTGCACAGATCAGCTTGGGAGGTGTGAGCAATGTCTACACCAGCTAACCCTTTGTGCCCAGTGGTATACCCCTTTAAACAATGCCAACCTTAGGTAAGCAGGTTTGCCTATAGCTTAGCCTTTTCAAAACTGGCCAATCATGGAAAAGTGCAGGAAATTGGCCCTACTTAAACCCAAGAGGCGGGAATACAGCTCATAACTGATTGTAGCTTCCCCTTGCTGGCACTATGGCAGTAAGGGGAGAAGGAATGCATTTCTGGATGCAGCGTTGGTGCATCCAGGAGTCCAAGGTCATGGCTGGACTCCTAGTTAAAGACCATGCACAGAGACTGCTGCAGGGCTAGTACCAGGGCTCCCAATATAAGGCAGAGGCTTGGGATCATCTTGCCAGCAACCTCAGCAATGCCACTGGCATACCTGGAACTGGTGAGCAGGTCAGGCACCACTATGCTGACCTGAAGTGGCGGAAGGGGACCTCTTAGAGGAGTGGCTCCAAGAGGCTAGAGCATCTGGGGATGTCCCAGCCATGTTTAAGTATCAGTCCACTACCTGTTTAATAATTGCCAGCTCAGATATATCATGGATAGGTATGGCTAAATATTCCTCTTATGTCCCCCACAGCTGCAATGGAGCAGGCTGCGAACCAGGAAGCCCACATCTGCCACCTGGCATGGTTGCGACATGAGACAGGTCAGTAATACTCATGCTTTTACTGTCATAGGAAATAAAAATTAAAGTAGTAGTAAAGTAATTGCTAGTATAAAAACTGTATTCTTCAAGACAAGTACTGCATACACTAGAGGATATGGCAGGAAGAGTCTCATATTGTTAGTATGGCAATAAAAGTATAATACCCGGACAAAACAGGTCTAACTGCTGGACTCTATATGTATATTCTGGTATCATATGTTAATGTAGATTTGCAATAATGTAATAGTACTGTAGTATTAAGCACTGTTACCCACACCATGCATCATAACGTGAATTTGTAGGAATGCCTGTATATGACAGGTGCAATCCCCAGAGACCATTTAGTACAACTGAAAGACACATAGACAGTAAACAGGGGAAATGTAGACAACGAAACCAGAATAGCACATGCAACTGAAATGTGAACTGTTGTTTTATTAGCACACACAACCACAGTTTGAATCCTGCCAGTGGTAGTAGTCTGCATACAGAATTATACACCACAACTGTACAGATATGTCCAGACTGTCTATAAAAGTGGCCCATATCTAATGCCTATCAACCTGTCCCCCTGGGAAATCAGTGGGATGATCCCAGACATATAGACAGCAAACAGGAAATACAACTGATTGACACACATCTATGACAACAAACCTGGCACACTAGCAACTCTCCAATACCTTATGTGACCAAGAAGTCATGTATGTCCCATTTACACTCCAACCTGTTAAGCTGTGGTCAGAGTGTGTACAGTAACAGAGTAAGATGTATGTGCATAATACTAATGTGCAGTCAGGAACCTTGTGTGGCAACAGTCAGGTAGTGCTAACAAACATTGCTCCCACAAGTACGTTGGATATGAACACTGTGCTGTGAAATACAGATGAATATAATCTGTACTGATACCGTCCACCCTGATATTGTAGGGGGTCATGAGCATTGCAGTTTCTCTGAATAATAAAGTATCACTGGTCACTGTCACCCACACTGTGCTACATAATATAACAGTGTAGGAAAGCATGTATATGTGTGTGTCAGGTCTCCAAAGGTGGAAGAGAGCAATATTCTAGATATGTCCAGGCATACCAGCATGTGGTCAACACATGGCCACAGTTTTGCAGAAAGAGTTGGATAGCATAGTGCAAAACATCAACCCGGAATCCGGCCGTATATGTACAAACAGTCAGTGTTAACAAACATTCCCTCCACAGGTATACCAGGTAAGAGGTGTATACTGCAGATAAAACCGGTTCATGTGTAATGATGTTGACAGCCATATCAGTGTCCAATATAGGTCTGTAGTGTAATAAGACTTGTAAGGTACAGATAACAGCTCTGACTAGGAAAGTAATGTGGAGTACAGGAATAAACTACTTGTTAATTGAAATTTTTTTCTCTCCCCCCACCTTATCTCCAACAATAATCAATATACCCACCCCAGCTGGTATGTACTGTCTCTGATAATGGCCAATCGTTTGATAAATATTCTAATGATTCCCATGCATGTGCCATATTGAATTATTCCAACATTGTTGGCATGGTGCCATCAATGTACCTGCATGCTGTTCCTTTTACTACTGCGGTTCCATATATGCATGTGTTCTGTTTGCTATGCAACTGTTCTGTATCTGGTGTCTGGGTTAATTGGAATATCTATGCATGCTGTCATACCTATCCCTGGAATGTGTTGACTATTACTAACCCATATATGATGTTGAAATCTAAACATTATAGCACACTTGGGAAGGCCGGTCCTAGCGAACTCACCTGTCCCACCTCAGCTGACCGAGGCACCAGGCACCAGCATGTCTGGGGCCCAATCCAGCACCTCCCTGTCCATTGGTCCTGCACCACCTTTGGGTAGAACCACCTAAAGGAATGGGGCTCAACCCCCCAGGAGTGGGTGCGGACAGGAAATTGTCACCCATCGCCAGGTGGGGGTTGTGGTGCGTAGAGCGTTCAACATCCAGGTTGGTGATCTTCTACACCAGCTTGAGGGCTGGGTGTCATGATTAGAGAGTCAGCCTGGCTCTGTGGCTCAGCCCCAGCACAGCCACCTTCAGGGCTGTGAAGGTGCAGTGGTGACTGCCCATGGTGGGGAGATCAGTCCCACTGTTACCACTAGGGGGCTTATGGGCTTCTGATATTCCAACACCCCTCCCCATCAAGTTGTTTACCCCTACATGTGTCATGTACCGCCCTTGTATGCATCTTGTGTGTTTTGACTGTTAACCTACCCAACCCACCTCCCCAAATATACCTACTACCCCTTCCCAAAATCCCACTCACACCTGAATAAAAAAGAAAGGGCAATCTGTTCCCACAAAAAAAATCTTGCCTCATACATAGATTTCCATTTCGCACGTCTACAAGTTTTGTTGTCCTCACCCCTCTCCCAGGGGTTTGAGTGTCCAAATCTACCTCCAAATTCATTGTATATGCACAGCTGTTGCTGTAGAAGAAATGGGCAGCTATGGACCTTCCTTATACCCTTCCTGCACATCCCTAGCTATTTTCCTTACTGTCTTTCCCTCTTTGTGCCCCTTTTTCACCACATTCCTATCAACTCTTTTTTCTTTTAAAATAATTAGCATGGGGGTAAGCAGGAGTAAGCTCTTTTAAGCAGCAATATGTGGGTTTAAGCCTGTTTGCACAGGGGTAAGCACTGCCTACATAGGTTAAGCAATTTAGAAGCTAACTGAGTGTAACCGGAAGTTAGCAGTGCTTAGCTGTGCGCAAACCCGCGCAAACCTGCTTTCAACTCCTTTAAAGTGCCTTAATCACTCTGTATCCAATAGACCCTGTTCTGCCCAGCAACAAAATAAACAGTTCCTGCAAATCTTATACCTAGGACCCTGCACATCATAGATAAAGTGATTTACCACTAAGCCATGCCAGACACAAATAAATCCAATGTTCTCAGAAACATATCATCTAGTCCAGTCATGCAACAGTACAGAGAATGTATACCAACATCTATATATATATATATATATATATATATATAAATGCATATATGTATGTATTTATTTCTAAAACTATATACATATATATTAATATATATATGAACATATATACATGCAAATGCCTAAATTGACACATATATTTGTCTACACCTATATGTACATATACACAGCAAGTTACATATGTGCATGCAGATATATATCTATGTAGGTATATACGGACATAGTTATATATATATGTAAGCATATATATATACATATATATATATATATATATATATATATATATATATATATATATATATACATATATCGCATATGTCGACATGCACCATTAATGGGGTTGACAGGCCCCATACACTATATGTCTTATACGAATAGGCATCCCCCCACAGCCAAACACGTCCACCTTAAAATACACTACCAAGGGTTGCAGATCCCATAACCAGGACCTGACACAACATGGGCACAAGATGTTAACAGTACTACATCCCACCTGTATAATGTCAGGCTGGTATTGATAACATATCATGCAGTACAGCCTGCCTCCCATAGGAAATGTAAAAAGTTGAAGCCATCAACATCCCCAGGATACAGATACACAGACGCAGATATGCAGATACATATATACATATATATATATATATATATATATATATATATATATATATATATATATAGTTATACATGTGACTACACATACACACTCAGATATATGTACAGTAAGGTACATATGTAGAAGGTGCACACAATATGGAACAGCCAATATGCCTACAGTTAACACCTGAACAACTGGACACTGTATGGGCCACCCATACAAATGACAATCATTGCCTGCAAAATATACCCACAGAGAGGTCATAGTGAAAACACCACACACAGGTTTGCAGAAATGTAATACCATTAATTGTGTACTATTACAGTTCTATATGCCATGTCGTATAGCTGTTCAGACACTGACATCCATATAAACAGATTAATGCAACTGTGAAACAGTTATACTAACACAGTAGTCTGGAAAGGTTCACAACTGTTGCTGTCCAGGCCAAACCCTACAAACTGTACAATAGTGAGGAAAGACTGGGCCACAGGATACCAAAAAATCACAGTATATAATGCAGGTATATAGTTCAGCAGCCTCTATGTACAGTCTGTACAAAATCACTAGGTGGTAAAGACGTCATGTGACCACATGGGTTGTAACTGTTACATAACAAGGCATAACTGACACCATCACGTGCACACTGACAAACAGAACAGTCTGTCTGGCAGGAGGCAGTAGGCTTGCGTTAACCCAATTTATGTAAGTAATGTAAATATAGGTGAAGTATATGGTACTATAAATCCAGATACCATAAGGCAACTCACCCCTGATACCCCCACTTTTTTAACTGCCTAGGTCATTTATGGTGCTTCCCCCCACTCAATAATACAGGGCCATATACCACTGTTACATACACTGGCCTCTGGAGTGCATAAGAGCACACATGTATTGTGTAGGTGACGCCCACACACATATGGCCTTAGCCCCACCGTATGTGTGGGGGATACCACAGCAGTGGACTGATGGCAGCAACGGCAGTGTGATATACTCACAGCCCAGTACGGAACAAACCTCTGACAGCATGTCATATGTGCAAAGCTTGGTATGTAGGTGAAGGACAGAGGCTGGAACACAGGCACAGATGTGGAAAACTATTGACATACACTGACAAAGTTGCTGGTGCTACAGGATAGTCTGCAACATACCCTTAGTCAGGAAATTGAGTAAGAAACAGAAATGGATGTATGGATGTAGCCATGTACTGATAGCACTCAACACACACACTGCCAGTGAAATATCTGACACAGGACCTGTGTGGTGGACAGGCAACACATGACAGGCACACCTCTCACCACCAAGAGGATATGCCCACAGTTGAAAGCTATGCAGACAGACTGCATTCCAAAGTAATGTTGTATGTACACACACACCCTGTAACACCAGTACTATACAAAGCATAACACAGCTCTACTCACACTCTATCTGCAGCTCCTGAACCTCCTACAAATATGTAGCTGCCCTGAGTGTGCTGGTTCTCCTGTAAAAGGTATTGCTACCTGCTGTCTGTAACACTGATGCCCACACACAGGAAGGATGTCCATCAAACAGGCAATGTACAGGGACCAAACCCGCATGATGTGGGGGTTTAGAGTTGGTGGTTGCCATGACAGTGGTGGTTGGAAGTACTACACATGTGTAATCATATATGTATATGGCTATCTGGATAATAATAGGTACATATATCTCCACCATATTTCCTGGACATGGAGTGTAGCCCTACCCCAGCCCCTATAGTCCCACAGTCATAGTGAAACGGAATGTCAGGTATGTATAGCAGGTATATTAGTAAACTATTGCTACTGTCATTGGGATTGTCTTCACAGACATAGTGTGTATTGGAGGTCACATCTGCTTATAACATGTGTACCACTGGCTACTGACAGACATCCTAAGGACATCATAGTACAGTACCACTGCTAGCACGTAATGCCCCTGTGGACTGTAAAAGAGATACTGGCCAATATGTGTGGGCATTCTGACACACTCTGTACAGTCCAGAGGTATACACATAACCCCTTAGTGCTAAACATGTGTACCATACCTGACAATATGGATGCAGACAGCCATGTAGATGGGTATAACACATAATGACTGGAATACATGTGCCACCATAGGTTATGCATTCATACACCCCTGTCTGGCCTGACACATAATAACCACTGGTACAGGGGTGCCATGGCCACACACAACCCACTAGATATTGACATACATCTGTACAGCATCCCACTGCTTTGTCTGACATACATGACAGTTGAGTGAGGCCCGGCAGCAGTACTGATTGGTACTGATGAAGGGTGTTAACCTGAAAGCTTTACTTTTTTTTTTTTTTTTTTTTTTTTTTTTTTACATAACAGTGTGTCCATGTATTTGGAATTTTTAGAGCTTACACCAGGTATTTATTGGATGTGTAAAAAGTATCTGCACATGACATCTCTATGGGTAAGTATATTAAGCTGCTAGGCATGTAGCAATGCACTGTGCAGGCTATAGGCAGACTGGCTCAACACTGGCCTACATCTCCTATGGGGGAATGCACATGTACCTGCATGCATAGCAGGCTCTACAGGCATGTCACAGCACAGGGTATGATATGCTTGTGTGAAAGTGCTTAACCACAACCAATGTGGACACAGCCACAGCCACATATGTCAAGATAGCATGATATTACAGTATATAGACTATCCGCTCAACACCATCCTCATATGTGCCACTCACAGACTGACCCTACATATACTGGGTTGCTACACAGTTTGGTCTGATGGCTGTCTGTGGTATGGGACATGTGTGTGTGTATGGCCCTACAAACATGTACGCCACTACAGTACCATACACTGGAGCAGCAAGTAACATCAGACAGGACGGGACTTAGAGCAATGACATCTAACACAGTCTGGAAACAGGCTAAAGTACATATTAACAATACACACACACTGTCGACATTCGCCATAAGTACACAGACCTCAGTACTGTACAGACATCCACAGAATGTCCAGGTTATGACATCAAGTATACCCCCTACTGTACATAACATGTGTAGCAGTCTGATATCTCACTGGCTTGTTATCAGATATGATGACACTAATTATGGTGTACAGAACATATGCACCACTTCATGCATGACATATGTATATAGGTTGACGGAGTTGTGGCTGGAAGCACATACACAGGGCCAATAATGGCATGTTGCTGTGATGACCTCATACATTTACTGCTGTAACGGGGTCTGTTGCAACATATGTCCTATGAGGGATAAGAAGCCAGTAACTGTCACGGCTTTCACCATCTACAGACTGCAATCCCCATACTGCCTTCTGCAGTCCACATATAGATGCTCCATTGGTAACACATGAAATCAAAGGCAGGAAACACTGCCCTGTCTGTGGATGACCCTGCAGATGGGGATTCCTCATAAACATGGAACTGACATGGCAGGTACTGAGACATGTAGGACAGTCATATCGACATACACACTGTTAAACCAACAGTACTCCAAATGCAGTATAGCAGCACTTACAGTCTGTAGTCAGGTCAGGCACTTACCCCTCCTGTGTGTTGCCCTATTTCCACAGTGTATGTTGTTAGAGGTAAATCCCCAATCCATTTGAGATGCTGTGTGCCAAACAAAAGATCTAGTTCCTGCTCACAGTGAATGAAAAGGGCCAACACCAACATGATGTTCCTAGACAGTGGAATGTATTTCCATGCAACTGGCTATGGGAATGTTACCACAGCTATTTCCCATGCAATCAGCTAGGGAAGGGCTGCAATTCATGCAGAAGCCATCAGCTGATCATGAGCATCACTTAAAATACACATGCTGCTGCCAAGCAAAGCAAGTGTAGGTCTCCACATCTGCCAGAGAGGGAGTGGTAGAGGCAAACAGAGGCAGAGACTTCTCAGGGTGTGGTGGGGGAGTAAAACCCAAGCATGTTTGTGTTACACACCTACCAGCACAGGGTATCAAACACATGATGACTATGTAGTACTATCACAGTCCTATGCCATTATTGGATGTGCCACATGGGTTACCTGTTGTGGAGCCCTCAGAACATATGTGTGATGGTGTCTGACATCTGCAACAGGGATACGATAGCTATATGGTAGGTGACATACACGTGCCTGTCCACATGAACAGGTGCCAGCATCAACACAGCCACACTCTCACAGGGAAGTACACACACTGACACACTTGGCAGGGCCAGGATTACAACTCATCAGTAGTGGGATTGCCACAACACATCACTGTGCAGGTATTGCATGCACCATGCAGGTCATACGGGGGTTGTATGGGCAAAGGGTATGAGGAGGTGTCTGACATTAGACAGCATGCTTCATTATGCCCATGGGGGTTGTAGGGAGTGTGAATGTGAAAATACGCACCATACAACACACACAGAAACACACAGGATGCCAGTACTGACATTCATGGGTGCATGTCTGCACGTGTGTGTGGTGGTCGACTGTGCCAGATGGCCATACAAGGCTAGGCAATGGGTATACCATGGCATCAGACCACATGATGATGGTCTGCATTGTGACTCAGGGCTGTAGTGTCTGCATTTGCCCACACAGGCGGGTATTGTATCCCCCATTCAGTCACCTGGGTGACTATTGTGTGTGGTCAATGCTGTGCATCGCTTGCCATGTATGTGTTCCTTAGTCCATGACATGGACTGTATCTGGGATGTGCACACCTCCCACATGCATGTACAGTGACATGTGGAACTGTACCTGGTGTGTCTGGCCCATGTTGTGAACACAGATTATCATCAGATGTGCCAGTCTTGCCCATCTGTGGTGGGAACTAGTAATGGGCAGCAGGTTTACCCTGCACCTAAATTGATAGCATGCTAATGGCATTCACTGGTGATAGCGGCATCTGTCAATACAGGGCATGTTGTCAGGCATGGTATGTCCTTTGTGGGTCACATGTGATGGCACCACAGGTGTGCTAGGTGTCCACTGGGGAACATGGGGAAGATGCACTGTCTACATGTACTTGCATATTGGACAGATGGACAGGGTGCTATGCCCTCTGTAGTGCACAGCTATCACCCCATAGTTACTATCAGTGGCCAATATGTAGTGTACTACCCACAGATTGGCTGTTGCCTATGCATGTGTGTGTGTATTTGTGTGTGTGTATGCGTGTGTGTGTGCATATGAGACATGTGTTGAGAGTGTGCTCTTGGTAATACTGGGATTGTTAACTGTGATTGCCTAGCCTTGATGTCACATGTATGGGTATGGCTTTGTACCCCAGCCTCTCAGCTATTTCACATCTGTTATACCTGTACGGTGGATATTGTGATATATAGTAGGGCCACCATATAAGAAATATGCAAAACCCACTCCACATTGACCACAGGTGTTAAAACACTAACAGCCACCTCCACACAGGATACAAGTCACACACACACACACACACACACACACACACACACACACACACACACACACACACACACCTGTCAAGTATGGGAGTAGAACTCCTACCTAACTAGTTTATTACACTACTGCACTACACAGTTATAGTGCACGCCAGAGAGATTACTGGAGTTTTACTTCCTCGAAGGTGTATTTCACACTGAATGACATCAGCAGGATTGCCAAAGTAGGCCATTTGACATGTACTGCATGTGACTAGCCTAAAATGAATTGCTTTCTACACAGACAGTGACACACATACAAAACATGCACAACCAACATGTGTGAGTATAGAACCTCTAACAGAGGTCTATATCACACTACAGCATGGAGCTGTTATAGGATGCACCATGGGGATTACTGGGAAACCCCTTCGCCAAAGGTGTATTTCACAATGTATGACATCAGCAGGATTGCCAAAGTAGGCCATTTGAATTGTACTGTGTGTGACCAGCCTAAAATGCATTGCTTCCTACACAGACATTGTAGCACACACAAAACATCCACAACTGCCATGAGTGAAAATGGAACCTATCACAGTTCTAAATCACACTACAGTAGTATGGAGTTATGGCATGCACTACAGAGATTACTGGACTACTACCTTCCCAGAGGTGTATTTCTAGGTGGATGACATCAGCAGCCTTGCCAAAGTTGAGTATATGACTTGTAGGCAGTGTGACTACCCTAAAAAGCATTACTCACTAAACAGACAGACATACAGACACACGTGGCTTGTCTGGGATTAGAACAGCTACCTACCTACTTTATCACACTACAGCAGTGCGCAGTTACTGGACGCACCATGGAGATTACTGGGTTATAGCACTCCCATAGGTGTATTTCTAGGTGGATGATATCAGTCTTGCCAAAGTTGAGTATATGACTTGTGGGCAGTGTGACTACCCTAAAAAACATTGCTCTCTACACAGATGCACACACTTGGCATTAGAACAGCTACCTACCTACTTTATCACGCTACAGCAATACACAGTTACAGGACATGCTATGGAGATTATTAAATTATGTTCTTCCCAGAGGTGTATTTCTAGGTGGATGACATCAGCAGCCTTGCCAAAGTTGAGTATATGACTTGTAGGCAGTGTGACTACTCTAAAAAGCATTGCTCACTACATAGATAAATACACACACAGTTGTCAAGTCTGGGATTCAAACTCCTACCTAACTAGCTTATTACACTACAGCAGTGCACAGTTATGGGACACGCTATGGAGATTACTAGGCTACAGCTCTCCCAAAGGTATATTTCACATTGGATGACCTTAGCAGGCTTGTCATAGTAAGGCAATGGGGAGGCCAGTTTGTGTACATGGGCCATAATCCATTCATCTATGGGTTGAGATGCCACATGCGGACACACACAGGGTCATTGTTCACAGGTACGTATATACAGCTGCTAGATGACTACTTCTTTGTAGAGTCATGTTGCAAAGCTGGCATGTGCACTACATAGTCTGTAATGCTGACAGATACTGGTGGCTAGTATCTGCAGTGAGTGACATTTGCATCTCATGTGTTTGGGGTGCTTTGGCTGTGTGCTAGGTGGGACAGGCCTGGATGGCTCCTTGTCACGGTCACCCTCTTCCACACATCAATGTCCGTCTACCTTTGGCTTATTATAGTGTGTTGTCCTTACATATATGTGTGCATTCCTATCTACTGTGTGTGAGTAGTGCATACTTACAAGTGTCTGCACTAACAACTGTGACTGCCAGATATATCTGGTCCACTGGTATTTGCAGACATGGCCTTCATGTGTTTACATGTGTGAGCATGCCCAGTATGACCTTTCAGTATGTTGTTGACTGGCATTGCCTTCATTTCTCTGTGTGTGAGCATCCCCAGTATGGCCGTCTGTATTGAATGTGTGATTTGGGTCCATGTAGTTTGTGCTGCAGTGCTGACCTTTAGGTTCATACATAGGTTCATACTAGGCTATCTGCCCTAGGGCATTTATAAGCCTAGCCAGAGTGTGTGTGGCTTTCACCACCCCTTAGGATAAGAATACTACCCCCATTTAGGGTTTAGTTTACTGTGCCTCTGTCTAGTAGTGACACAGAGATGACCCCCGGGGTAAACCTACGATCTCCCATCCACTCGTCAAGACTTCTCTTGAATAGAGTTAGTGAGGGGCTCTGCCAAACATGGATTGGGATTCTGTTCCAGAGTGTAGGGAGCCTCTGGGTTATGAATCTGTCCCTCCAGCACGTCCTATTTATTTCTGTGTTGAGGTTTAAGTCTCTTGCTCTCGTGGCTCTGATGGATTTGGATTTTTTGAGGTGGAGCATGTCCATTAATTCCGGATTGGATATGGCCTTGTACGTCAGGCAGAGATCACCTCTGGGTAGGCGGTATGCGACTGAATAGAGCTGGAGTTTCTTCAGCCGGGCAGCATATGACATATGTTTGAGACCCTTTATCCTCTTGGTGAGGAACTTTTGGGGTCTTTCTAACTGCTGCAGGTGTCTGGTAAGATACATCCCAAATGGGGCATTGTACTCAATCATGGGCCTGATAAGAGAAAAGTACAGGGGCACAATGACCTCTCTTGATCTAGATGTGAATCCCTTCATGATAAGGTGGGCAATATAGAAGGTCTTCCTAACCACCTTGGCAATGTGAGTGTCAAATGAGAGGTTACTGTCGACTTGGGTCCCTAGGTCCCTGATTACCTCTTCCGATTAATGGATTACCACCTATGTGGTAATTTGTGGAGTACCTTGTTTTTCCCAAAGGGTATGACTATACATTTTTGGCGTTCAGTTTAAGGCCATGGCTCTGGCACCAATTATCCGTTTCTATGAGGCCTTTCTGAAGGATGCTTGTGTCCGCTGGAGTATCAATTATGGCACCCAGTTTGCAGTCATCTGCGAACTTTGTCAGCCACAATCCTCCTATATTTGCTTGCACCTCGGAAAAATAAATGCCAAACAAGAGGGGTCCCAGGACTGAGCCCTGTGGGACACCGCTTGTGACTGGCTTAGAGTCTGACATGGCTCCAGCAATTCTAACCTTGTGGGTTCTGTCCTTGAGCCAGTTTGCAACCCATCTTGTGACATATGGGTTTACATTTAAGCTGGTGAGTTTGTCAATGATGCCCGAGTGGGGTATTGTGTCGAAGGCTTTTGCAAGGTCAAGGTAGGCTGTGTGAATGGCCTTACCCTCATCAATGGTCTTAGTGACTGTTTCAAAAAAGTTGACTAGGTTCAAAAGGCAGGATCTGCCTTTGACAAAGCCGAATTGGGTAGGATCCAATGTCTGTAGGTCCCCAATGTCTTTGTTTATGAGTTCCATAATGATCCTTTCCATAGCTTTGCAAACCAGGCTCGTCAAGCTTATGGTGCGGTAATTTCCAGGGTCTGTAGAAGCACCTCCTTTGTGGAGTGGGACCACTGTTGCTGTACACCACTCTTTGGGTACGTATCCTGTAGTAAGGCTAAGATTAAACAGCATCCTTATGTGCGGGTTTAGTTCCACTTGGAGTTCATGTAGCATGCAGCCCGGGACACCGTCCGGTCCCATTGATGCTGTGTTTTTAGCTTTGGAGAGGGCGGCTCTCACCTGGGCATCTGAGATGTTAGGGAGGCTACACTCTGCTGGGATAGATATTTCTCCTTTTGGGGGGGAGGGGGCGGAGAAATTTGCACTGAACCTGTCTGCCAGAATGTTGGCAATATCTGTGGGTTCAGTGTATTTTGTGTTATTTTGGACTAACTCTGAGCATATCTGGAAGTTTCCACCCAGGTTTCTAACATAGCTAAAAAAGACCTTGTGATTGTCTTTTGTGTCTTTTGTGATTTTTCTCTCAAACTTGGCCTTGGATGATTTTATGAGTGATCAAAGTTTTTTGCTAGTACTGATCAGAGATGCCTTCCCTTTTGGGGATTTTGCTCTGTCATGTAGTAGCTTCCTCCTCCTGTTGTAAAGTTTGTTAATGGCTGGGGTCCACCAGACGGGACGCCTGCCTTTGTGGGAATGGGTCTTGGTTTTATTTGGGATTGCATGATCCATGCATTCTTGAAGGTGTCCATAGAATGCATTTATAAAGGATTCAGCGGTGTGTGTTGTGGTTTCCACTGGCCCAGGGGCCTTGAAAGATACCACTTCAGTCTTAAGAAGTGTGAAGTCGGCTTTTGAGAAATTCTTCACTGTGGTCTTCTGTGCAGGGGGTGGGGGTGGGATGTAGATTTCCAGTGAGATTAATTTATGGTCTGATCTCACCAATGAGGGGTATACTTCTGGTGTGGAGCATTTTGTCCCCATGTTTGTGATGATCAGGTCTAGTATATTATCTCCTCTTGTGGGAGTGGTGACTAGTTGTTCCATCGCATTTGAGTTTATGAATTCTAGGAACCTTTGGGCTAGGGTGTTGGGGCTTGAGTAATGTTCCCAGTCTATGTTTGGGTAGTTGAGGTCTCCCAGTATGATGGTATTTGGAGAGACTTTCATACTCTCCAGTGTCTTTAGGAAGGCTGAGTGGGGTTCTTGAGTTGAGAGGGTGGTCTGTGGCATGCTACAAACTGTAGGGCAGTTTTGCCTATGGTTAGTTGCACCTGGATGGTCTCCGATGCTTCGTGCATTGCCACTAACTTGGAGGTGTGGGTATCTTTGATGAATATGGATACCCCCCTCATTTTGTGGTTCGGTCCAAGTTTTGGGGCCGGAAAGCATGATATGAGGTATAACCTGGTAGTGCTGGGGTGCTCTCAGGAGCCTTGAACCAGGTTTCAGTCACTGCACAGACGTCAATGTTCTCCATACTGAGGAGGGCTTCGAGAGCATGCATCTTGAGGTTTAGACTTCTGGCATTGAGCAGCATTACCCTTAGTTTTTTTTCACTTGTGTTTTTTAGGGTGGTGGGTTTGTCTTTTGAGCCTTGCCTAAAAAAGGCACTATGGGGGTGGCAAGAGCCTTGGCCAATATCTGGAAGCCCAGGGGTGACAGGTGCAAGCCGTCCATCGTGAAGCAGCATGGCTTATCAAGCATGTCATCCCAAGTGGACAGATATTGGATCCCCTTAGAATGACACCAGTAATTAAGCCAATTGTTAAAGCTGATCATTTTGTCTCTGTACTGTGGCATCATTCTTGGTGAGGGTAAGATGCTGCTCAGGGTCAGGGTCATACCGGCCTGGGCTACATAATCAGAGAGCTCCTCTATGTCTCTTTTCATGTAGTCTAGGGAGGTACGTCTCAGGTCATTCACACCGGCATGGACAATGACTGAGTCATATTTGTACTTGCTTTGGAGTGACCTGAGTGCTTGTGTTATGTGGTGGATTCTAGCGCCCAACAGGAGGCTTACTGTAACCTTTTCCTTGTTCAGTCTAGTGAGCGGGACGTCAGTGTGTCTGACTATGGAGTCACCTATTACAAGTGTATCTGGCATGTTGTTTAGCCTTAAGGGCTGTGACTGTTTAGCACACTGACTTTGTGAACTATGTGTTGCATGTGCTATGTCTTGAGGTAGTGGTCGCTTGGGAGGCCTCTGTTGTTTTGGTATATTTTTAATTAGAGCCTCCGAGTATGTTTTTGCGTGTTTATGTGTTTGGTTTGCAGTTGTGATAGGTCTATGTGAGACTGGGATTGTGGTGTGCATGGTTACCTTCTCCTCCTGGTTTTGCCAGTACTGAGTTGAGAGAGCTCAGCCTTATAGCACATTTGCTTCAAATTCTGACTGTTCTTATAAGTAAACCGTGGCTTGCTTCCAACTATTTTCTTCACCTCTGTTAAAAAAATGTTTCAGTTGCTTCTAATGATTTCACAACTATATCTCATGTCCTCCGTGTAAGTCAAAGTAAGTCTCTGCTGACAATATTCCTTCCTTTGTTTCACAGTCTCTGTTTCAGGTTGTGACCCATCATCTCTGTATAAATATGGTTTTGGCTGCTGTCCAATGTTTAATTTGCACAAATCACTTAGCTTCTTCTATTTCTTTCCTCCGATATCCCTTTTTGTTAAAACACTGTGCCATCTCTCCACTTGCTATTGTGAAGTCTTCCTCCTTAGTATATTATCTTGAGCATCTCAGGAATTGATCTTTTAGAATGTTGTTATAGATATAATCTGGATGCATACTATTTCTTGTGAGGCAGGTGTTCTTCCAGCAATCCTTTTTACACATTCATGTATTAATAACTCCATCTTTATCCATTACTAGCACTACATCCAGGAAATCCATTTTCTGATCTGGGTATTTTTTGTTGAAACTCTGAAAGTTGGTTGTACTTTCCATATATCCATGTAAGGATTGTAGCTGTAGAACTATACCTCACCAAAGAATGAATAAGTCATCTACAAAACGCTTATAAAATTTCACATATTCAGAAAATGGATTATTATGAAAAATGTGTCTTTCTTTTCACTCTGTCATAACTATGTTTGCATAACTATTGGCACACGAGGTATTGTTGCCAATAGATGTCTCCTTCAAACATGAAGACATCGTGCTCAAGAACTATTTTCAATAGTGTGCAAATAAGTTCATTGATGTTCTCTGTGTAGTCTGTTTCCTTGGTCAACATGTTTAACCAAAATTATACCTACATCATTAGGAATAACAGTAAACAGACTTTGCACATCCATCGGAACCATGACATATTTACCAGTAGTCCTTTCTTTTCTCAAATTTTGGCTCAAAGTGGTTAGAAATGCTCAGTATCTTTGAGCACAACTGATGATTTTTGTAGAAGCCTGTTTAGTTATTGTTCAAAGTAAATGGAGGATGGTTCTGTGGTCCATCCTACTCCAGCTACTATTGGTTGCATCAGAGGATCTGTTGGATATGTATGTTCTTTAGGAAGCCCATTGAAAACTGGTATAACAGATGTTCCACATTCAGAAATTCAAATAACTCTGTTGTAATCCAATTATTCCTATGCAGAAGAATAAGTATGCTTTTAATAGAGGTTTTAATCTTGGTCAATTCACTTCTAGTAATGTACTTATATGTTTTATCATCCATTACTAGAACATGCATCTTATTCATATAGAAAGTTTTATCCAATAGGACTATGGTCCCTCTGTTGTCTGATGGTTTTATAATTAAGTCAAGTGCTTTGCATAATTCATGTAGGGCCTTAATTTCTTCCTTTGTTATATTATGAAAACAGTGTTGTTGTTGTCTTAGTCTATCATTTATTTCTTGTTCACAGACTTTGATGAAAATCTCCACTGTATGACTGAACTGTGGAATAAATACACTTGGTTTCTTATAAATATTAACTTGCTGTTTGTTATTAACTCAAAATAATTGCTTGAGCATTAATTCTCTACCAAAGATTCTCAGTTCCATAGCTACATCATTCATACTTAATCTAGTAGCTGGTGTTACATTACATTTAAAACATTACTATCAATTAATAATGTTAAACATCTCAATAAACAAATCATCTTCTCTTGTTCGTAGTAGCTTTTATTGTCACACGTGTGGGAGACTCATAAATCACCAGAGAGTCTCCCAGAACAAAGGAAATCAGTAGCTTATATGCATTCAATACTGCTGACATCATACTAAATATTTAGACCAGTAATAACAGGGAAGGCTCCATCTACCAGTCAGGTAGTTCCCCGTTGCACTCAGACATACAGAAGGCACTTATTGCTAGGCAGAAAATAAAATTGGATACACTTCCATATAAGTACATGTTTACCACTTTTCAACAGATTTTGCACTCAGTAATTTTCCACTACATGCAACATGTCACATACTAAGTTCCTTCTTGAACACATACTTTTAACCCTTTATACTTTACAATCCCCCATTTGATGCTGAATAAGCATCACTATTTAGTCTATCATACATTTTTCCAAAATTCATCATTACCATGACATCAGAACATTCCTCATCATCAGGCATTTTTGTCTTACTACCTTCATTGCTATCACTGTTCATGGCTGGGTCATAAAAATTAGGCACTTTTGTTTTTGATTGGGAAGACATAAGCTTGAGAATTAATGTTTTGATTATAAACAAAATAAGAAAAGCAATAATAGCTAATACTGCAATCTTTAAAAAAAACTTCAATAGTCCACCACCTCAACCTGAGAACAAGTTAGTTATCCATGCCCATGTTGAGCTGTCAGCCTTTTTGGCTTGCAAAAGTTCAGATACCCTTTGGATTAATTTGAGGTGACTCTCAATTTCATGCTGGTTGTCAGGAATAAACGTACAACACTCCTCTTTGATTAAGGTGCATGTACCTCCTTTAGTTGCAAGTACAAAGTCAAGAGCTATGCGGTTTTGGAGGATTACTGCTCTCATAGCAGTCAGTTCATCAGTCACTAGCTCTAAAGCTGAAAAAGTTGCTTTGCTCAGAATTTAAAGAAGCTTTGACATTTTTCTCAGCTCCCAGACTGATTTTGCAACACCATAAGCTGGTAGAATACCAGCTCCAGATATAACATCATCTCCCAGGTCCATGTGTGTCAGTCCTTTAGTACAAGCATGGGCTAGATCATGGTAATATATCCAAGATGCATCAATTTGTCCCACTGGCTTAGTGGGTTTTTTAACTTCCTGGGTATTACGGATTTTTCCTTAAGGTAGTTCAGTCGTATGTCAAATTTCTGGAATAAGATATCACAGAAATCAACTACCAGACCTATTTCCAGGTAACCACTTATAAGCTTTTCTCCCACAAATAAAATACAATCCTTCTTCCAGAAGCATAGTAGAAATATTTACAGTGGCATTGTTATTGAGTATTACTTGGGAGAATACATCATGCAAATCTAACTTAAGTTGTGAATGATTTGTTATTGTGGTGCTATTTTCAATTATCCATATCTCCTTTGGTCCATTTACCATCCCAGTTGGATTGCAGGTTTGCCAGTTTGAATAGTTCTGGAATGGTGCAGATTTTATGGCCCACCATACTGAATAGGAGATAGACTTGTCTCATGTCATAACATTTATAAGGCTGTGTAGTTTGTGATGGTACACACTATCTGAATTTTTATGTTGCAATTACTTGACCCAGCTTTCCTTAGTCCTTTTTGTTTTAGGCATAAAATGCCCTGTTGTCTGTATGCCAACATCAGAGATAGTTTTGTTTGAGTTTGTCTTTTTAGACAATCCCCCAGAAACGTTAAAGAGAATGATGGAGTAGTTGTCAAGGGATAAGGGAGTAGCTGTTAGTGGCAGCCCATTGTGGGCTGTTGGAATAGCAGTACAGATCCAACAGTCACAGAGATTAAAAGTGGAAGCATAGGCATTACTGAATAGCCTGATAACTGTTGAAAGGAAGATACCATGTTACTTGTTTGGAATGTGTAAAAGTCTTTCAAGTTTGTGCAGAGAACAAAAATGGCCTCAGCAGAAGGTGGAGTACAACAGTCAGAACAGCAAGGATGGCCAACAATGTTTTAGGGGAAATGGTTGTTGTAATATTTTTGTGGATTGACTGAGGAGTACCAAACGGATGAAGCTTAGTTCATGGTGAGGATGGTACACGAGAGAGAAGATGTAGCTGTTGATCTGTCATCATTAGTAGGAGAAGGTTGGGCCATCTTACTTCTGGTTCTAGAAGCCACTGGTTCAATTATATCTTGAGGTGTAGAAAAAGGCAGTGGCTGTTGCGAGTCCATTGGTTCCACTGTTCTGACATGGGATGTATGGATCCAGGTGTGTGAGCCTTGTAGTCTGACTGCAGAGCAGGTGGTCAGTAGTACAAGATAGGGACCCTTCCACCTGGGCTGTAAGGGGGTCTTTCTAGTAAATGATTTGATGAAGACCCAATCTCCTGGTTGTAAAATAATGTGGTTTGAGGGTTCAGGAGAGCTTTGTGATTAAGCTACTTGGCTGTGCTGGTGCTGTAAAACAGAAACAAGAGACTTGCAATACAACAATAAATCGGAATTATGCAGCTGGAAATCATTAAAAGGGGAAGGAGGGGTCAGGGGCATTTGGATAGGATGGCCCATGACAATTTCATGTGCAGACAGGCTTTTACCAGGGCAAACTTGAGTTCTCGTGGAGAATAAGACTAAACATAGTGCTTGTACCCAAGCCAAACCTGTTTCTGCTACCAATTTAGGTAACCGGATCTTAATGGTCTGATTTACCCTTTCAATTATACCAGAGGCCTAGGGCCTGCATGGCAGTAAAACTTGAGAGTAATGCCTACCATTTTGCAAATTGCTTGTGTGAGCTGAGAAGTAAAATGTGTGCCTCTGTCAGAATAAATATGACATGGGACCCCAAATCCTGGGATAAATTCAGAACACAGCTTTTTGGCAACTGAGAGAGCATCATTTTTGGTAAATGGGTAAGCCTCAATCCAACCAGAAAAAACATCAGTAGCAGTGAGAACATATTTAAATTTAGCAGAGGGAGGTAAGTTCAATAAAATCCCACTGCAGGGCACAAAAAGGGCCCTCTAGTTTTGGTAATGACTTGGTTGGGGCTTGTGTGCCCTTTGAAATATTAAACTGTAAACATACAGTGCAGGTATTTACAAAATGTCGCACAGACTCAGAGAGATCCGGAGCATACCAATCTGGTATGATTTTTAGTAGTGAATTGTGGCCTATGTGAGCAGGTAGATGATAGGCTCTTATAAGTTGATGTAAAAAGGCTTTTGGCGCAACTAAGCAGCCATCTGGATGTTGCCAAATGGAATTAGAATTTTGTTTGCATTGTGCACGTATCCACTGGGCAACCTCCGAGTCTGTCGCAGAGTTCCGTAGTTGTAATAAACACTGGTCTGAAAATAACAATGCATCTAGCACCTGTTGAAACACTAATGGCTGCTGACATTGTCCCTGAGCAGAAGGTATAACAGCAGCCTGTTTAGCGGCCAGGTCTGCAAGAGCATTTCCCTTGCTTTCAGTAGAGGTGTCAGACTGGTGTGCTGCACATTTAACAACAGCAACTTGTGCAGGTAACAAAAGATTATTTAAGAGTTCATTAACATAAAATGCATTTTTAATCACAGTACCAGAGGAGCTTAAGAACCCTCTCTCCTTCCATAGAGTTCCGAAGTCATGAACAACACCATGTGCATAACGAGAGTCAGTGTAAATAATAACAGTTTTGTCTTTAGCTAGCTTGCAGGCTTCAGAAAGAAATGTTAATTCTGTAACTTGAGCAGAGGATCCTTTTGGTAAACTGCCAGTAGATAATACATTGTTAAGAGTACAAATGGCCCAGGCCACATTGAGTCACCCTTGGTGATCTTGGAGGCAAGAACCATCAACAAAGAGTACCAGATCTGGGGTCTGTAAAGTTGTATCTGAAAGATCCAATCTAGGAGGAAAAGAAGAGTTAACTATGACTAAGCAATCATGTGGTTCAACCTCTTCCATTGTTGGTGTTAAAGAAGCAGGATTTAGTGGTGGGCACCTGACGATTTGAAGGGCAGGGTTATTGAGTAGCTAAGTTCATACTTAGTGAGTCGGGATGGAGATAGATAATGCATTTTTCTTTTTAATAGGAGGGCATGGACTGCATGTGGGATGGCTAGGTAAGTGTTGTGCCCAAAGGTTAAAGGTGCAGCCAAGTCTACCAGGGCTGCTGCAGTAGCTAAAGCTCTGAGACAGTGCAGTAGCCCTGATGCAACTACATCCAGCTGGGAGCTATATCAAGCAATAGATCGATAGCCACTAGAGTGCTGTTGTGCTAACAGCCCTAATGCTGTCTTAGTTCTCTCACAGCAAAAGAGGATAAATGGTTTGGAGTAATCTGGTAATCCCAGGGCTGTAGGATTTACTAGTGCTGCCTTAATGTAGGAAAAGGCCAGTTTGTATTCCTCAGACCACGGGAGTGGCTCAACAGTATATTTTTTTAGCAACTGTAGGAGCGGTCATGAGATCTCAGAAAAATTAGGGACCCACTGTCTACAATACCCAGCAAGGCCTAAGAAACCCCTTATCTGTCTTTTGGTGACAGGTCGTGGGGCATTTTGAATTGCAGTAATTCTGCTGGGAAGGACTTTTCAACTCCCTTGCAATATAAGATGACACAGATATGTAACTTCTGGGAAGAAGAACTGCAATTTGGACTTGTTCACCTTGAAACCCTGCTGTGCCAGAAATTGTAGGACATGCAAAGTATCTGTTAGGCATGCCTGTGAGGTATTAGAAGCTATTAGGATATCATGTATGTACTGCACCAGGGCAGTGTCAGGTGGAAGGGTGAGGTTATTTAATTGGCATTTCTTTTCTCTAAAAAATAAAGTAGGTGATTCCACATAACCTTGAGGTAATCTTGTCCAGGTGTACTGCTGGCCCTTGTAGGTAAATGCAAAAATGTATTGACTGTCCGGATGTATAGGGATGGAGAAAAAGGCGGAAGAGATATCTATTACAGAAAGTTAAGATGCAGACTGGGGAATACAGCTTAAGATAGTTGCAGGGTTTGGTACTATAGAGAAGGCCAGTAAAACTGCCTTGTTGATAGCCCTGAGGTCTTGTATGAATCTATAGGTATCCTTGCCTGGTTTCTTAACTGGTAGTATTGGGGTGTTACAGGGGCTCACAGTAGGAATGATAATGCCCTGGAGTGCCAGAGCCTTAATTACTGGGGTTACTCTGGCTTTGGCCTGTGCAGATAAGTGGTATTGCGATACCTTAGGTTGGGCAGCTCCAGGTATTAAAGTAATCTGTACTGGGGATGCATGTACTAAAAATCCAACGTCATTATCATGAGTTGTCCAGAGCAATGTAGGTAAGCTGTCAAGCACTGATTTGGGTGTAGGTGGGTAAGCAACTGAAGTAGTGAGTAGTTGGACAGGATTGCCATTGCGTCATCCTGGCTGGTAGGAGGCATTTCCAGAAATACTCCTTGCTCAGTGCAATAAAAAATGCATCCGAGTTTACATAGTAAATCTCAGTCAAGAAGATTAAGAGGGGCTGATGAGACAACCAAAAAAGGCATGTTCTTCTTTTAAAGGCCCCAAAGTGACAGGTAATGGTTGTGTCTCTGGGTACGCCATAGGTACTCCTGAGACTCCGACATTCTTTGTAATGTGGCCTGACAGTGCAAAAGAGTGTGCTGCTGTTTGTGTCAGCATAGATTTGGTAGTCCCAGTATCTACCAGAAAGGACATTTTAGTGTTTTTAACAGTCATTGTTACAAACAGACACTGTTGGTTAACTGGAATAAGAGGGAACAGTTGCTGTGTTTTTTTCTGCTCAGGGAAACCCTATTGGGCCTGGTTGTCTTGCCAAGAAGATGGAGTCCAGGAGGAATTCCACTGCTGGGTGGCTGCATCCTGGTTTTGAAAGGGGTTAGAACTTTGAAAATATGTTTGTGGAGGTGGAGGTTGTGGGGCCATATATGGGCAATTTTCTCGCCAATGTCCTGATTGCCCAAAATTAAAGCACTCTTGACTTCCTCCCTGCATTTGCTGGGAGTATCTGTGGGATTGGTAACCCAACTGCATGGACTGATTAGATGGATTGTGATTTTGATTAGGGACTCCTCGCCCACCATTATTTGGTGCCTGTCTTCCTCCTCGCCCACGTCTGCCTCTTCCCCTTTGTCCAAATGAGGTGAACATTTGTATTTGAGCTTTTATAAGTTTGTTCTGGAAGTCCTTTTGTTGCTTAGTCATAAGATCAGATAGGTACTGGACCTGAGTAACCAATTCATGGAGGCCTAAGTTCAGCCAGTTAAGGTATACTTCTTTTAATTTGTCCTGTAGAGGTGGTAAAAGACCATTGACAAAGGTGGCTGACAAGCTGCTGGCTGCAGGCCCTTCTGTGGGCTCAGGATAGCCACAATATGCCTCAAAGGCTTCTGTTAACTGGTTCAGATAGGAATTTACCGGTTCATTTTCCAGTTGTTGTATAGCTTTAATTTCTGACCAGTTGGGGAGAGGAGGGCATATTACAGTTAAGGCATCTGAGAGCCACTGTCTTACCGGTTTAAACCCATCATTACTGGTAGTCCCATAATTGGGTATTGGATCAGGCATGTTAGCATGGTCCCATATTCTCTTTAACAAATTGGGTGGAACTATGTACTGCAAAACAGCTCGGACTTCCTCTGTGGTGAGGTTTTGAAGGCTGATATGCCCTGCCAAAACTCAATGAAATTTTGCAGGATTTGAATTAATAGGAGGGAGACTTGACTATAGCTTGGATGTTGACAGCGGACCACGCCCTGGTGATGGTGATGGTAACAGGTGCTTGGTTATCCCTGCCATGGGCGGGATTGGGCATCTCTCTTAGGGGAAACATTTTTTGTTCCTCTTCCACAGAAGAAGTGGAGGAGTTGCTATCTCAGTCAGGATTGAACTTATCCAGTCCAAAATATCCCTCTTCCCCATCTATAATAATTGGAAAATGGCCCGAGATTTTTTTAAAGTTTCTCTGCCAATGTTTTCCAGGCCTATATGGAAACCGTACATACATTTTGTGTGTCAGCCCTCCCCAGCCTCCCTGTTTCAGCCTGGTTCCACCAGCCAGTCCATCAAGGGACATTGTCTTTGTCTGGTCTTCCCTACACTTTGATTTTTGTATTTTTTCTTAATCATCTAAAGAAGTTGATGAGATGACATAATGATAATCATGTTGGGCTGCTTCTGGCAGACTGGCTGCTCCTTCCAAGCTGGAATCCAGTTCTTCCCCTTGGGGAGGAGACTGTTCCAGTGGAATTTCTCTGGGTGGCTGGGGTGGGGGCTGCTGGTCAATCTGGTTCAGAGGGTGATCATAGGTGGGTGGGGCTGACAGGGGAGCAATAACATAATCATCTTC
This sequence comes from Protopterus annectens, assembly GCF_019279795.1. NCBI lineage: Eukaryota > Metazoa > Chordata > Ceratodontiformes > Protopteridae > Protopterus > Protopterus annectens. The sequence goes on from NC_056725.1 coordinate 876,813,693, forward strand.
TGATGATTCTGTTACATTCAGTTAACTCAGTTCAGCTACTGGGTAAAGCCCTTTGAATGGCAGATATTTAAGTGGTTCTCCATTCACATAGTTCATTCTATTAGCCATCTGGTTTAATGCTCGGAGTTGATCTTTTAATTTAGCTTGACTATGTTTCAGGCTAGTTACTATCGAATCTTTCTCCCTATCTTTGGCTTCATATTGCTACTCATTAAAAGTTGCCCAACATCCGCCAGGGACCTTTTTCCCTTTTTCTTTTAATCTCTTTTGTAAGTTAGCTAGAATATTTTCATCAAAACTTCCTTGAAGCAGAAAGCATAGTTTGTAGTTTGCCATCATTCTTGGTGAGGTTGACCCAATGAATTAAATACAAACAACTGTCACGTGATACCTTAAAATGCATATAATTGTCCGGAGTACCTCTTTCTGGCTCTTTTTATTTGCCCGCACTCACACTCATATTTTCAATATTAGTTCCAGACTAATAGATATGTAAAATAATATGCCAAAGAGAATTTTGGCAAACCCACTCTCATACATATGTCACCAGAAATGTTTTCGCTTTAACCCACACTCATTCAGAAATTTTAAAACATGCAACTTACCTATTGAAAAAGTACCACAAAAGAGAGATGAACTGTAGAAAAGTAATTTCAACAGACATTTTCTTATTCTTCTTCTTTTGGCTTTTCCCAGTTAGGGGTCACCACAATGAATTTCAAGAGACACCTAGAAAGGCTAAATCTCCAGACAACAGAAATCTGTCCGTGGGCCCGCTATATGAAACATTAGCTGTCCGTACGTGTTTAACTGGATTCAGATCTGGAGCACGGCACCAATTGTTAGATTTACATTTAAAACATTATTATCAATTAATAAAAATAAAAAACAACATCTCAATAAACAGGCGAAGCATCTTCTCTCTTTCGTAGTAGCTTTTATTGTCACTTGTGTGGGAGACTCAGAATTCACCAGGGAGTCTCCCAGAACAAAGGAAATCAGTAGCTTATATGCATTCAGTACTGCTGACAACATAATGATGACTTCAGTTTTTAAAGGGCAAATAGCAAATCAAAACCATCTCCTAATCCAACACCCCCCCTAGGGGTCAGCTTCAATGAATAATTAAAATCTAAGGCTAAAAACCCATAGACAGCACACAAGTCAATCTGAAGTTATCATTATGAGACTTAGATCTGAAGAAGGTTAATTTCCTGGACCCGAAAAAGTTTTTCTAAGCATTTACATCTGTTTCTCCCTTGGACATTCCCAGCTGTGGTGACAACTCTGGAATATATATACACACACACACACTCACACACACACACAAACATATATATATATATATATATATATATATATATATATATATATATATACATACACATATTTATATATATATATATATATATATATATATATATATATAGATATATATATATATATATATATATATATATATATATATATATATATATATATATATATATATATATATATATATATATATATATATATATATATATATATATATATATATATATATATATATATATATATATATATAAAATATTCCTGGATATATATATATATATATAATTCCTGTTTTATATATATATATTCCTAGAATTACACCTGTGCTCTATTGTATAGCCAGTTTACACTAAAAGTATGTTCTAAACTCATACCACAAAGTAGTCTTACTTTGTCTACTGTACAGGATACCTGCATACCACTGAGAGCCCCCCCATACTCACCTGTTTAGAAACCTTGCCTCTGTCTCTCTCTGCCATCTATAAGTTAGTCACTACCCTAGTGTCAACTCTCTCTTAGTTAGCTATACTCTTTTTGTTTTTCTGTTTGTGGTTTCCTTTTAACTGTTTTTCTCTTACTGCAAATATCTGTGTATACCTCACTATTACAGCTCTTTCTTCTCTGTCTACACCTCCCTACCTCTTTATTTACCTGATGACTCTCACTGTGTGCTCCTTACTCTTTCCCTCCTGGCCTGCTGATTGTTTCTTGTGGTGACTCTTCCTGGCCAATCCCGCTCCTTTCACCCTCACTACACACAGGCTCACTTTGCTTCCTTCCCACCCCGCCATATTGTTACATTTATACCTAGCCATCTAACCCCTTCCTCCACTAACTCCACCCCTTCCTGTCTGCTATATCATTCTAAACACCTTACCCTCCCCTACTTATCATTTTGTAGTTTAGTCTGCTGCAAATCATCCTTCTTTCTATATATCCCCTACTCCCCCTACAGGTTGTTTCACTTAAGTTTTACTTCAACTCTCTAACAGGTCCAACAACTTACTTTTCCTAGTCCATTATCCACTGCTCACTCCATCCCAATCCTACTTCCCCACCTTAGGTCATGGCTTTTGCAACCTTCTGCATTTTCCTCTTGTCTCCATTACTTCTCCTTCTCATTCTTACATCTTGTACTACTCCATTACCACCTGTCCATAGAGATCCCACTAATCCCCATACGAACTGCTTCTCATCTCTGCAGTACACTGTTACAATCTCCTCCTCTATCTTTTCCATGAACATCCCTCTGTCTAAAATAAAACTTCCTACCCCTCACTCTCTAGCATGTAAAACCAAGACTAAGTACTTGACTTACAACCCATTTAATTTCAAACTTTACCAGCTTCATGTAGCTCCACTTCTATCAGGAGACATACATCCAAATCCTGGACCCATCCATCACCCCACTGTGCATAACTCTACCTCTTCGTACTTAATAAACTCATCCTCTTCAAACAAACATATTTCCTTTTACTCTATGAATGCCCATAGTATTCTAAACAAAGGTAGTGAAATCCATGCCTGGATAGCCTTCCACATCCCTGATGTCATCACCCTAACAGAGACTTGGCTAAAACCCCAAACCTCTGATAAAGACATTGTCCCCCCAGTTATAATACACTCTGCATAGATCGCCAAAACAAAAAAGTGGGTGGAGTTGCCATCCTCTGCTCCAACCACCTCACCATTACAAGTATTATGAAACCGATCCCATCATTTTCTCTTGCTGAACTACTTACAGCTAACCTTAAAATAAATCTGTATTCCTCCAGAAGACAACATTCCTCTGCTCAAAAATATTCTTTCATACAACACATCCCCAATGAAACTATCCTCCTTGGGGATATCAACATTAACTGGTTAATGCTCAGTAATCCAAACTCTAATACTCATATCAATTTATATGGCTTTACACAGCTAATCTCCCAACCTACCCATACAAATAACTCTCACACATCTAATACTCATTGACTGGGTACTTGTATCTATTCCTTTCAAATATCATAACCCTGAACCCCTACCAAACACCCTGAGTGATCACTGCCCTATAAAAGTGATTAGGTTCACTCCCCACTTCTCAAAACCTCCTAAATTTATCACTTGTCGTAAACTCTCTAACTTCCATCCAGAAACATTTAATGCCCTCCTCTCTAAAGTAAACTGGAAATTCCTTACCCAACTCCCACTAGAAGAAGCAGGCTTAGCTTTCAACTCCACCTTCCTTAGCATCTTAGACTCACTTGCTCCTCCTAGCAAAGTCCAAATTAAGTCCACCATATCTCTGTGGCTTTCAAAAGCCACTCGTACCCTTACAATAACTAGAGACAAACTATGGAAAAAAGGGTCACAGACTAAGCTCTCTGCAGAATTACAAAAATATAAAGAACTCAGAAATCTGACAAAAAACACATAAACAAAGATAAAAAGGACTACTATAACAAACCTCCCACAGCCCTAAAATCTTATCCTACAAAATTCTGGAAGTCAATTAACCAAATATTACATACCAGTAATCTTAGCTCTCCCAATCCATGCCCAGATAAGACATCTGAAGAAACTGCCACTATCTTCAATACCTATTTTGTTGATTCAATATCTAAGCTACTGAACCCTAACCCAAGCTCCTCTACTACTAACATCTCAACTTTTCTGAACCTACTCCTAATACTATCTCCTCAAATACATTTTCCCTCAAACCTGTACCTACTAGCTACATCAAAACTCTACTCTCTAAATTAAAACCATGCTCAGCATCAGCTGACCATATTCCTTCCACCTTTCTTCTACTAGCAGTTGCCCCTCTTGCTCTCCCTGTAGCTATCCTAATTAATCACTCTATATCTGGATCTAAAGTCCCTTCCATCTGGAAACAATGCTACACTCTACCTATACACAAAAGAGGTAACTCCTCTGATATCTCCAACTTTAGACCTATCGTTATCCTCTCCCCTCTCTCTAAAGTACTAGAAAAATGTATTCATAAACAAGTTATGCAGCATCTAATACAGGAAAATCTGCTTACACCCACTCAACATGGCTTCAGATGCAAATATAGCACCACTACAGCTCTATTATCCTTCCTCAACACTGTCTCTGTAGCCATGGATGACCATAAAACTTATTTCTTGCCTATTCTTGGACCTTTCAAAAGCTTTCAATACTGTCTCACACTCTCTTCTGCTGCACAAACTGCATAACCTCAACTTCTCCTCTGATACTGTTGTATGGTTCTCCAGCTACTTCATTGATAGATCTCAATCAGTGAGATGGCACTCTGCACTCTCCCCTCCTCTCCCTGTCAAAATGGGTGTACCTCAAGGGTCTATCCTAGGCCCTTTACTTTTTAATATCTTTACTAATCAGCTCTATACCTCCTGTCCTCAGTCATCTTTAGTGCAATATGCAGATGACTCTACAGTCATCACCACAGCCAACTCTCCATCTAAGCTCTTTTCAGCTACTCAGGCATCTTTTAACTTAATTTAAAAAAGCCCTTTGCTGATGTGAAAACCCAATGAAAATCAACAAAAAACAAAAACTGAAGGTACCAATGTAAGTAAAGTCATATATCCAATAAGACGACAAATATAGTAGTCCAGTGTAGTAAAATCATACAAGTAAATTTAATGGTAAGCGCTTTCACAATGCAACTAGGAATTGCTTCATCAGACAACTGAATAAAAATACTGATCAGATTTTAAATGAGTCCTAATACAAATATACCAAAGAGCGTTGTTCACAGAAAGGCCCTCCTCTTGTTTAACAAATCAATTAATCCATGCTCATAGAACGTGCCCAGCCAAATAATAAAAAATAAAAAATCTAAAATATCTAATATGTTACATACATATTTTATATTTTTTATTTTTTATTATTTGGCTGGGCACATTCTATGAGCATGGATTCATTGTTTTGTTAAACGAGGGGAGGGTCTTTCTGTGAACAACGCTCTTTGATTGGTGTATTTGTATTAGGACTCATTTAAAATCTGATCAGTATTTTTATTCAGTTGTCTGATGAAGCAATTCCTAGTTGTATTGTGAAAGCGCTTACCATTAAACTTTACTTGTGTGATTTTACTACACTGGACTACTATATTTGTTGTCATATTGGATATATGACTTTACTTAAATCTTTTAACTTAGTTGAAACATGGCTTTCCAACAACCAGCTCATCCTTAACCCTAAAAAAAAGCTGTTAGTCTTCCTACCTAAAAAGTTCATAAATATTAAACCCTCCTTCTCCATACAGCCCCTTAATAACACTCACATTCAGGAATAATCCAGTACTAAGCTCTTAGGCATAACCATCGATGATCAGCTTAAATTTGACTTGCATGTTAATAAATATATCAAAAAGACTCATTCAAAACTAGGAATCTTTTACCATAACAAGAAATGCCATGCCTATGAAGCCAAGATTACTCTCTTACCTACCTTCTACCCAGTCTAATGTACAATTCTCAAATTCTCGCAAATCGTAACTCAGCACTCCTGACCAAATTTGAATCTACCTGCAACAAGGTAGCTAGATTTGCTGACCAACAAACCTACAAATCCCATCACTCTCTCTCTCTCTAAAACACCTAAACTGGCTTGAATTACCCCACCAGCTTCTTCTTTCTCAGCTCCAGATCATCCATTCTATCCTATACCAGCCTTCCTACTGCCCAGCACTATCCCCTCTCATCTCCCATTATTCTCCCTCCAGACCTCTCTGAAGCTCCAACCAAGACCTACTACAAATCTTCAAACTCAAGTCTAAATTTGGATGCAACATGTACAGTTATCACCCCACTATTGCTTGGAATAGGCTCCCACTAGAAATTAGGACCCTTATATATCCTAAACAACTTGACAGCCACCAAAGAGCACTTTAAAAGTCATTGGTCCTACCACTGCACTCTCCCTCCTTAACATCCCCTATTTCTAATACCTTAATCTACTTTCTGCCCTTAGCTCACTCTTCTCACTAGCTCTCTCTAATCTTCCTTGACTACTATTTCGTCTGTCTTCTAAAATCTATTAAGCAAATTGACTCAGAGAAACATTCTATTGTAATTGTCTTGCCTTCATGCAACTACATCATGATAAAACTGTTTTTTTAACCACTTACCCGAAAAACTATACTCATCTTAATGACATATTTATTTTTTATAGTTATTCCATACTCCTGATTACTGACACTGTATAACATTGTATTGCTACTTAATGCCTTGTAATAATCATGTAACATTGCTTTTTAATGCTAATTTATAATGAGAATTGTATAATATATTGGAGCTTTTCTCCCCGGGCCTCCACTGAAAAAGGGCTCCTCAGCTCAGTCGGACAATCCCAGTCAACAAATGTAAAATAAATAAAAATATATATATATATATATATATATATATATATACATATATATATATATATATATATATATATATATATATATATATATATATATTTATATGAGTCAGTCAGATGATCGACATTTAAGATACTCAAAAAGCAAACAAACAAAAATCCCCCACAAAAATCTAACTTTTTTACATTTTGTACCCCACCCCCTGCAAATTATATATACCACCTCCAGGATCACACTAACCTATTTAATGATGCCCCTTCCCTTTTCTACAAATATAGAATGATGATTAACTCCATTTCAACTCAAGCCACAAGAAAAATGTAAAAGAATGTGTGTGATCACCAGATGCAGTAGAAGTGAAACTTCTGTAACAAAGTGTGAAGGAAAGCAAATGGTACAGTACAGTATAAGCCCC